>NC_083871.1:53443873-53631373 GCF_032452875.1 Bos javanicus
GAAGGACCGCATAGCTGGAGTACAGTAAGAACCTGACAACCAAGACTGTCTTCCTTGGCAAGGTAACACCCAGGAGCTTGGACTGACGAAGGAAGGGAGTGAAGGAGGAGGACAGAAGCAACTAGGGAGGGAAGGAGGAAAAAAATTTTGATAGAAATTTGCAGAGGGAAGGTGAGCAATAGGAAGGGAAACCAGAGGAAGGTGGGCCCTTTGGATCTGCAGCCTCTTTTCTGATCTCATACCCCAGCTTGATGTCTTATTTAAGAAAGCAGACTAGTGGTTGTGGCAAAACAAAGCCTAATTTTAACTCATCCATTGTTCCAGAAATGTTGTTTCTCTTGCACTGATATATCAACTTTCTTTGCCTGGTTAAGCTTATATACCAGAGTCAAACAAAACGAACCAAAACAAGGTAAAAACAAGTTTCTCCTTGTCACTCTATCTTCACGTATAATTTCTTCTGGCTGCCTCCTCCTCAGTAATTTTCTCATTTGTGGAAAGATTCTGGAGGCTGCTTACCTTATGGGGTTGACCGGCCTAATTCAGATTTCTGTATATAACTTGGCCTTTATGCAGAGGAAATAAAATAATTATTAGGTCTTCCTAACAATAACTAAAGGAGAAGGCAATGGCACCCCACTCCAGTACTCTTGCCTGGAAAATCCCATGGATGGAGGAGCCTGGTGGGCTACAGTCCGTGGGGTTGCTAAGAGTTGGACACGGCTGAGCGACTTCACTTTCACTTTTCACTTTCACGCATTGGAGAAGGAAATGGCAACCCACTCCAGTGTTCTTGCCTGGAGAATCCCAGGGACGGGGAGCCTGGTAGGCTGCCGTCTATGGGGTCGCACAGAGTCGGACACTACTGAAGCGACTTAGCAGTAGCAGCAGCAACAATAACTAAAGGCCTTAAAGATTATAAAACCACAGTTACATACAATTCAAAGACAAAGAAATGTCCAGCTGAAAAAATATGTGTAATTGAGATTTTCCTAGCATTACTAGAGAGTAAAGTTTATTTAAAGATATGTTATGCAAATTACAACTACAGTCTTTGCTCTAAAATTTAAATGTGGTGGTTTAGTCGCTAAGTCATGTCCGACTCTTGTGACCCCATGGACTGTAGCCTGTCTGGCTCCTCTGTCCTTGGGATTCTCCATGAAGAATAATATATTAAAATATGAACACTTTTGACCTCAACATATTTTACATTTCTATCTTAAGTAATATAAATCTACTGTTAAATTTAACAAACATATCAAAACCTTGGTAAAATAATCCTTCATCCTTTCTATGGTAGCTTCCCTGGTAGCTCAGATGATAAAGAATCTGCAGTGTGGGTGACCTGAGTTCGATCCCTGGGTCAGGAAGCTCCTCTGGAGAAGGAAATGGCTACGCACTCCAGCATTCTTGCTTGGAGAATTCCATGGACAGAGAAGTCTGGAGGGTTACAGTCTATGGGGTCACAAAGAATTGGACACAACTGAGCAACTAACACTTTCAATTTGATTACTTTCAATGCATTCTTTCTATACTTCCTTTGTGTTCATAATTATCTGTGGATCAATCAGTTGATTCATCCATCTAACCATCCATTCATATATTTATCCATCTGTATATCTGTCATCTAATAATATACTCAATTACTTGATTCAGAATTTAGCAGCAGTCCTTAATATTAAAACTGCTCACTGAGGTTTTATTTTTCTTAAGCATATTACTCACTTAATTCAAGATTAATAAAAAATGACTGTTACAAGTTGCCTTATTTTGTTTACAATATACTAGGATATAAGTTGAAGAAGGCAATGGCACCCCACTCCAGTACTCTCACCTGGAAAATCCCATGGATAGAGGAGCCTGGAAGGCTGCAGTCCATGGGGTTGCTAAGAGTCAGACATGACTGAGCGACTTCGCTTTCACTTTTTCATACATTGGAGAAGGAAATGGCAACCCACTCCAGTGTTCTTGCCTGGAGAATCCCACGGACGGGGGAGCCTGGTGGACTGCCATCTATGGGGTCGCACAGAGTGGACATGACTGAAGTGACTTAGCAGTAGCAGCAGGATATAAGTACATATATATATAAATTATTTTCTCTAAGTATACATTACGATTGATTATTTGAAAAAATTAGTATTTCAATTTAGATCCCATTTATGATTCAGAATTCTGTGATCACAAAATACCAATGATTTTGTTTAGTTTTAAACCTTTGAAATATATTCCTAACTCTCATGTATGTTTTTAGATGGAATTTTGTGCAGTTATAACAAAATTGAAAATCAAAAACAAATATACTACTATGATATTATTGAGACTTAAAGTTGAACTCTGAACTTCAGTAGCCAAAAGAAATGCTCACTGAAAAAGTTTTTATAAGTTTTGTGTGAGCATATACAACCAACTCCAGTAGAAGCAATAAATAAGGATACAGAATTTGTTAAAATAAGCAAAACATGTGTTTAGTATCATGAGAGTGAAAACATAGGTTTTTAATAAAATGAATTAGCTAATCATCCGGTGATGACTTTTAGAATGACACTTCCATCTGGAAATCTAAGGCTACTTGACAAGTTCTGTTATCAACAAAAATAGGATCATTCTCTCTTTACTTTAAACTTAGTAATATTATTTCTGAAATGATTAGATGTGATTTATAATATATGCAATGTTCAATATATAGTTACATTTTATGGTAAAAAGTAATTATGTCACCTTGTATATCAATGATGCCATAAAATGTTGGCAATAAATTATGTTTAAAAATAGATATAGTGGAATGTCTGTCTAACACTGATTTTGAGGATTCATCTAACACCTGTTTTGTAGTTCTCAGTGCTACTATGAATCTGGCTACATAAATATGATGTCTTGAAGATATGACCTGATTTGTGACATACCTTTATTTAATATGACTGAAGGATTGTAAGTTTTGATGTACATGCATAAACATGTGTGTATATGTCTCTATATAGAGAGTTTGATAGAAAAAGAGAAAGAACAGGAAAGAGACTAAAAGACAGAGATATCCAGTGTGGGGTGTGTGTGTATGCATGTACGTACATAGTAAGATTTGGATATAGCTGTATCATTGCATGTCTTCTCATATATTTTCATTTAAATTGCTCAGTTAAAAGCAGATTTTGTGGTTTTATAGGATTATTTTAGCTATGTCTTTAATCACCATTCACCCCACCAAAATATCACTGAGTTTCAAAATTCTAATTTGAAAGAAATCCTTCTGGAGATTTTTCAGTTAGGTTAATAGGAAAGCAGAGGACAAGAAGTATGTTTAGTAGTCATTGATATCTTAGCATGAATTAGTTAACTTCACAGGTAGCATTGGTGTAGAAAAGATAGATGCTAATGTGTGTTCTTGCACCACTTGTAATGAGTTAACATTTATTAACTATGCGTAAACTTCCAGGCATTGTGCTAGATGTCCAGAATTCACCTGATACAATTTTCACCTTACCATTAAAACTAAATAGGATTCCGAGTGCAGGTAGGAGCGATGGTCCTCTGGTACTGGAGGGAGTCACCATGGTCTGTGGATTGAACAATACAGACCTGAATTCAAACCTGCTTCTTGTACTGATTGTCCCTGTGACTGTGGGGATACACGCATTGCCTTGGAACTTTGGCTTCCACCAAAAGGGAATGGAAATATCTGCCACAAAGGGTATCTGAGAGGATATGTTTATTAAAGATGTAGCAGGTACTTAATCATGATAGGTATTATGTGGAAGACAGAGAAGGTAAGAGTAGTTGCTGAGGTGTATGTTTATGCATGATATATGTAATTAAAATGTTCACAACCAAATAGGACACATAAGAGGAAAACAGGATTACTTTATATCTTGTAATGACCAGTGAGTATGGTATTAAAGCAAGAAGAAAAATACCATCTGAATTATATTTATTACAACTAAGTTTATCCTTCTAACAATCCAATGTAAGATTATTTAATTTCTTGTCGGTGGAATCTTACCTTCCTTTCATTGTTACCTGCATTCATCTATCTTTTAATAGAGTCACTCGCCAACAGTGATACAGAACAACACAAATTAACGTCCAACAGGCTGTTTTTTCTTATCCATAAACATGATTGTTAATAGTCATGGGCAGTTAAGTTCAGTTCAGTTGCCCAGTAGGGTCCAACTCTTTGCAACCACATGGAATGCAGCTCACCAGGCCTCCCTGTCCATTACCAAATCCCAGAGTTGACTCAAACTCATGTCCATTGAGTCAGTGATGCCATCCAACCATCTCATCCTCTGTTGTCTCCTTCTTCTCCCAACTTCAATCTTTCCCAGTATCAGGTATTTTTCAAATGAGTCAGTTCTTAGCATCAGGTGACCAAATTATTGGAGTTTCAGCTTCAGCATCAGTCTTCCCAATGAATATTCAGGACTTGTTTCCTTTAGGACTGACTGGTTAGATCTCCCTGCTGTCCGAGGTACTCTCAAGAGTCTTCTCCAACACCACAGTTCAAAAGCATCAGTTCTTCAGTGCTCAGCTTTCTTTATAGTCCATCTCTCACATTAATACATGACTACTAGAAAAACCATAGCTTTGACTAGATGAACCTTTGTTGGCAAAAAATATCTTTGCTTTTTAATGTGCTGTCTAGGTTGTTCATACCTTTTCTTCCAAGGAGCAAGCATCTTTTAATTTCATGGCTGCAGTCACCATCTGCAATGATTTTGGAGCCCCCAAAAATAAAGTCTCTCACTGTTTCCAGTGCTTCCCCATCTATTTGCCATGAAGTGATGGGGCCAGATGCCATGATCTTCATTTTCTGAATGTTGAGTTTTAAGCCAACTTTTTCACTTTCCTCTTTCACTTTCTTCAAGAGGCTCTTTTGTTCCTCACTTTCTGCCATAAGGGTGGTGTCATCTGCGTATCTGAGGTTACTGATATTTCTCCCAGCAATCTTGATTCCAGCTTGTGCTTCTCCCAGCCCAGTGTTTCTCATGATGTACTCTGTATAGAAGTTAAATAAGCGGGGTGACAATATACAGTCTGGATCTACTCCTTTCCCAATTGGGGACCAGTCTGTTGTTCCATGTCCAGTTCTAACTGTTGCTTCTTGACCTACATACAGATTTCTCAGGAGGCAAGTAGGTGCTCTGGCATTCCCATCTCTTGAAGAATTTTCAAGTTTGTTGTGATAAACACAGTCAGAGGCTTTGACATAGTCAATAAAGTAGAAGTGGATAATTTTTTGGAACTCTTTTGCTTTTTTGATTATCCAACGGATGTTAGCAATTTGATCTCTGCTTCCTCTGCCTTTACTAAATCCAGCATGAACATCTGGAATTGCACAGTATACATACTGTTGAAGTCTGGCTTGGAGAATTTTGAGCATTACTTTACTAGTGTGTGAGATGAGGGCAATTATGCAGTAGTTTGAACATTCTTTGGCACTGGAATGAAAACTGACCTTTTCCAGTCCTGTGGCCACTGCTGAGTTTTCTACATTTGCTGGCATATTGAGTGAAGCTCTTTCACAGCATCCTCTTAGGATTTGAAATAGTTCAACTGGAATTCCATCAGCTCCACCAGCTTTGTTCATAGTGATGCATCCTAAGGTCCACTTGACTTCACATTCCAGGATATCTAGCTCTAGGTGAGTGATCACACCATCATGATTATATTGGTCATGAAGATCTTTTTTGTATAGTTCTTCTTTGTATTCTTGCCACTTCTTCTTAATATCTTCTGCTTCTGTTAGGTCCATGACATTTCTGTCCTTTACTGTGTCCATCTTTGCATGAACTATTTCCTTGGTATCTCTAATTTTCTTGAAGAGGTCTCTAGTCTTACCCATTTTATTGTGTCCTTTACTGTGTCCATCTTTGCATGAACTATTTCCTTGGTATCACTAATTTTCTTGAAGAGGTCTCTAGTCTTACCCATTTTATTGTTTTACTCTATTTGCACTGATCACTGAAGAAGGCTTTCTTATCTCTCCTTGCTATTCTTTGGAACTCTGCATTCAAATGGGTATATCTTTCCTTTTCTCCTTTGCCTTTAGCTTCTCTTCTTTTCACAGCTATTGGCAAGGCCTCCTCAGAAAACCATTTTGCCTGTTTTTCATTTCTTTTTCTTGGGGATGGTCTTGCTCCCTTTTTCTTGTACAATGTCATGAACCTCCATCCATAGTTCTTAGGCACCCTATCATATCTTGTCCCATGAATCTATTTGTCACTTCCACTGTATAGTCATAAGGGATTTGATTTAGGTCACACCTAAATGGTCTAGTGGTTTTCCCCACTTTCTTCAATTTAAGTCTGAATTTGGCAATAAGGAGTTCATGGTCTGAGCCACAGTCAGCTCCCAGTCTTGTTTCTGATGACTGTATAGAGCTTCTCTATCTTGTTTTGCAAAGAATATAATCAATCTGATTTCAGTATTGACCATTGGTGATGTCCATGTGTAGAGTCTCCTCTTGTGTTGTTGGAAGAGGATGTTTGCTATGACCAGTATGTTTTCTTGGCAAAACTATTAGCTTTGCCCTGCTTCATCCTGTACTCCAATGCCAAATTTGCCTGTTACTCCAGGTATTTATTGACTTCCTACTTTTGCATTCCTGTCCCCTATAATGAAAGGAACATCTTTTTTGTGTATTAGTTCTAGTAGGTCTTGTAGGTCTTCATAGAACCGGTCAACTTCAGTTTCTTCAGCATTATTGGTTGGGGCATAGACTTGGATTACTGTGATATTGAATGGTTTGCCTTGGAAAGGAAGAGAGATCATTCTCTTGTTTTTGAGACTGCATCCAAGTACTGTGTTTTGGACTCTTGTTGACTATGATGGTTACTCCCTTTTTTCTAAGGGATTCTTACCCACAATAGTAGATATAATGGTCATCTGAGTTAAATTCACCCATGCCAGTCTATTTTAGTTCTCTGATTCCTAAAATGTTGACCTTCACTCTTGCCATCTCTTTTTTGACCACTCCAATTTGTCTTGATTCATGGACCTAACTCTTGGAGAAGGAAATGACAACCCATTCCAGTATTCTTGCCTGGAGAATCTCATGGACAAAGGAACCTAGTGGGCTACAGTCTATGGGGTTGCAAAGAGTTGAGAATAACTGAGTGACTAAAGAACATGGACCTAACATTCCAGATTTGTATGCAATATTGCTCTTTATAGCATCATTCTGTACTTCCATCACCAGTCACATCCCCATCAGGGTGTCGTTTTTGCTTTGGCTCCGTGGCTTCATTCCTTCTGGAGTTAGTTCTCTACTGATCTCCAGTAGCATATTGGGCACCTACTGACCTGTGGAGCTCATCTTTCGGTGTCCTATCTTTTTGCCTTTTCATACTGTTCATGGGTTTCTCAAGGCAAGAATACTTAAGTAGTTTGCAATTCATTCTTCAGTGGACCACGTTTTATCAGAACTCTCTACCATGACCCATCCATCTTAGGTGGCCCTACATGGCATGGCTCATAGTTTCATTGAGTTAGACAAGGCTATGGTCCATGTAATAGTTGTGGGCACACATCTTTTTTGTGAAATGAAAAATTTTTTAAAGTACTTTTAAAAAAGAAAGTTTATTTTTTAATAAAAAATAATTAAATTTTCTCAAAAAATATTTTCAAAAGCCACAAAATTTTTTGAAAGGATGAACACACTATTAGCATTGAAATATATGGCTTAGAAAGCAAAAATATTTTTAATTTAAAATTAAGCTTTATTTTTCTCAGTGTCTGCAGTGACTATCTGGCTAAAAAGCAAGCAAGATGAATACTCTACATGACATAGAGTAATTTGTTCCTGTAATTTGATCAAAGTAATTAGTGTAGGCCACATACAATGCAGGTGTTTTTGTAACTCATAACTGTGATAATAAATTTTATCACAAAATGTGAATGTGTTGGGCAGATTGTCCACTGAGTGCCATATGATACAATGCTTAGTAACAACTCCTTTGAGAGGAATATTTCACAAATATAATTTTCCTATCCTAAATACAGCCACTCTGTATGAACTTTCAGAGTTCTGAAGCAAAAGTTTGCAGTTTTGAGAACATTGCTGTATATCAAAATATGAATTTCTAATTATACGAAGCTCAGAAAATTTAGAAACATATCTTTAAAAAAAGTTTATTGGAGTATAGTTGATTTACACTGTTGTTTTAGCTTCAGGAGTCAGCAAAGTGATTCAGTTATATATATTATATTCATTATTTTTCCAATCATTTTTCCTATAGATTATTAGAATATTGAGTAGAGTTTCCCATACTATACAGTAGGTCCTTGGTTATCTATTTTATACGTAGTAGTGTGTGTATGTTAATCTCAAGTTCCTAATTTATCCCTACCCTGTTTCTACTTTGGTAACCATAAATTTGTTTTCAAAATCTGTGAGTCTGTTTATGTTTTTCAAATAAGTCATTTGTAACATTTTACAGCATGCCTTTTAGACTGCAGTGGACTTGTATTTAAATACAGTTTTAAAACTTTTGTGTTAAATTTGATGCATTATCAAGCACCAGCACAGTGCGTTACACAGAGTAGGCTCAGTAAATCTTAAAATATAATCCAGTCATTTTTCTACACTGCTTATGATGCTATTTTTCAAACTTGTTAAGTAGGTTTTAATTTGTCTATTTTGTTAAATTATTTCAATCCATAAAATGAGTTGGACTTTTCTACATATTTATTGGACTTGGTTTTTGCTTCCTTTGTCACTTGCTACAAATAGGAATTCTCCTAAAGAGACCTTGTCATGAAAAGGGAAGGAAAATCTGACATGGCACACCTAAAGTTAAGGGTGCTACTGCTGCTGCTGCTAAGTCGCTTCAGTCGTGTCCGACTCTGTGCGACCCCAGAGACGGCAGCCCACCAGGCTCCCCCGTCCCTGGGATTCTCCAGGCAAGAACACTGGAGTGGGTTGCCATTTCCTTCTCCAATGCGTGAAAGGGAAAAGTGAAAGTGAAGTCGCTCAGTCGTGTCTGACTCTTAGCGACTCCATGGACTGTAGCCTACCAGGCTCCTCCGTCCATGGGATTTTCCAGGCAAGAGTACTGGAGTGGGTTGGGAAAGTAAGGGTAGATGCCACTGAATGATTCCCAGATAAAATACACGTTTTAGGATGATGCTATGTATTTTTATTTTTAAATATTTAATTTAATCCTTGATTCTGAGAGCATTAGAAATTTGAATTGCTAATAAATTTATTTATACAATCATTTATAGACATGTATATAATATGGAATATGAAATTTACATTACCATGAACTTTAAATCCAAAAGTTTATGTCTTATAAAATTATTAGACTTTTGGAGACAAATTAGAAGTTCTAATTTTCTGGATAATAACTGACTGATTCTTAGGAAGGAAATAAAGCAGTATCTATTTGTGGCCCATTTAATGAAGAATGATACCCTCATTCAAGTTGTTTTTTTTTTTTTTCCCTCTCCATTAGAACAAAAAGCATTCCTATCAGATTCTGGAGGGCAAATTTTAGTTGTTTCTAGCATATTCCACATATTATAATGCTTATAGCATTAACTTTGCTTTGAGATCTGGATCTACCACGTTAGTAGCTATGTGCTGTAAAATAGGGATTATAATATCTAACTCACAGTTTTGTGGCTAACGATCGAATACAATAATGCATGAAAAGTACTTATTTACTTCTTGCCTGGCACATGGAACTGGCCACGCAGGCGAGCTGGGAGGCCTGGGGCGAGGAGGAGACTGTTAGGCCCCAGGCCCTTGTGCAACCGCTAGTGCTGCGCAGCCTCGTGCCTCGCAGGAAATGGTTGGTACTGGTTCAGTGACTTGGTTTTTCCCTCTTCTGGAGAGGCCTTCATGGGGGAGGGGAGGGGATCGATCGCACAAGGTCAGCACGGCTGATGGCCGTGCGGTCAGCATCTCTGGGGCCGCAGAGTCTTGGGTTCAGTTGGGGCCCAGGCACCATCTGCAGTGATTTTGGAGCCCTCAAAAATAAAGTCTGACACTGTTTCCACTGTTTCCCCATCTATTTCCCATGAAGTGATGGGACCAGAAGCCATGATCTTCGTTTTCTGAATGTACTTAAAGCAGACTAATAAGTCCAGTATTCAGATATTTTCAAGGAAAAAAATGATATTTTCCTCAAATGTGTTAAGTAGACTCTGTTCTTGAGCTGGCCGCATTTGAAGAGAGTTTTATTTCTGTATTTCGTATTTTTGCATCAAATCTTCTCAGATTTGTTCTTCGGAGTCATTGAGAGACATTAATCTTAAAAGTTACTATTTATGTGCCAGGCAAGAAGTTAATAAGTTATTTATTCTTTCAAATAATAAAAATTACACACCGGAAAATTTGAGGTCAGAAAAACCAAACCAACAAACAACACCTTGCACAAGTCAAATTATAAATGTCACAAATTTTTAAAAAATGCTTAAAATAAATTTATCTTCTGCTTTAACTTTGAGAACACACAAAAATAAGTCAAATATAGAACTTGCCAGACATTTACCAAAGAATTCTCTGTATGTTATGGTAAATATGTTTGAAATAATACAAACTAAAGTAAAAAATGCTTGAGAGATCATCAGGTTAACAATATAAATGAATTTAAAAGAATTCAGATTATTATAATTTATTGGAAAACCTGTTAAAAAGTTGTATAAGAGTAAGTGTACTTTCAATTGTTTTGACTCATTCAGAAAACAAATGTATCTAAGTGATTGCAAAATTTATCTTATATGTTCATTCTTTTTTAAAAAATGACTGAAGACTTACTATAAAAACATATACCCTGCACATAAAAATGTACAAAGCCATGAACATTTAAATTAATACTAATGAGATAAACTATCTGCCTTTTTCAGTTCACAACAGCTGCACATGTTTTAAATGCCTCAATTAAAGTTTATTCAGACTAGATAATTGATCCAGTGTGAAGAGTGATGTCAGAATTAGATATTTTATAAAATAGGGTTTAAAATGAAAAGAGGCATTGGAAAACTTAGGATTTATTCTCAAAATATTTTCCTGAGAAACAGAAAGAACTGTGCAAAAACATCTAAATACCTAGGAAATATAACTCACCATATTCTAAATAATATTTTCTCTCAGTTATGAAATATAATACGTCTACATATTTATGTTCTTTCCTTTCCATTTTTAGGTTTTAAGGATGATTTATTTACTCTTATTTTCCCTCTGTTAGCATATTTAACTTTTTATAGGTTCTCTCTTTATGTGGTTTTCAAACCAAAAGTTGTACTTTTGCTAAAAACAGATATATTCAGTCTCTTGGAACCAGAAACCTGAACCAAACTATGGATCCATTGAATGCTGGAACCACAAAGCAAATGTAGACAGCACAGAGACGATATGTTTGGGTGTATAAAACATATTATATACATATATAAATATGTCAGCAGTGAAGTAATTGTAAAAGTTATGGTTTGGTTCACTCAAATTATATCTTCTATTAAAAAGTCTGAGTTTTTCTCCTATATTGTAAACATATAGTATATTTACAGAATATAATAGAAATATGTGTGTGAATTTTGTTTTCATAATACCTGAAATGTAGCAAAAAAAGCTAAGAAGTAGTTTTCAAATATGGAAAAATGCATGTCATTTCTATACAATTATTAAATCTTAATCTAAGTGCAAATGATGGAAAAGATAGATCTGTGTATGGGTGTGCATGATTGGTATGAAGTTAATTCCTTATAAATTGAATGTTTCTTCTGTGAAAGCCTAGATATTTTGCTACTCTTAAAGGGGAAGTAAAAAGAATTCACAACAGTCTCTTTTATTTAAGAACTCAGCAATCTACTTTACTTAGCTGCCAAAAGCTGAATGCCTCTTTGGTTTTCCTGGATTGGATCCTACTATTCTTTCCTCACGCTCTTTCATTTTGATCCGCTCAGGCTTACTGGGGGTTAGACAGTACTTTCTTGGATGTGCCCCTCGCTGCCACCACGCAGCCCAGCCACTGCCAGTTGTCCGCCTCCATGTCATTGAGTAGGACTTGTGAGCCATGTCTCTCTCCACGCCCCTTGCTTTCTCCCTGGCTGTACATCAGGTTTCTGAACTTGCTGGCGCAGGGGTTACTAATTCACAGAACTGAGTAAAATTCCTTTGTCAACCTCAGATGCCTTAGCAACTACAGAGAGGAGTCTACAATATTTTTCAAATTGCCTCTACAAAGAGAAAAAGAATTAAATGGGAAAAGAAAATAAGAATATCTCCTGAAAAGAAAAATAAAACTACACAAATCAAAGAGGATGTGCATAGACACTCATAACATTGTGTTAAATTTTACTTTTGTAACAGTGATTTTCAAAGCATTGTTAAACATGAACTAATATCACTTAGGAAATTTTTGCATGCTTTATAATTACTAACTAAACAGTACTAAGATACAATGTATTTTTCTCTCATAAGTTCTAATTTCCAAAGAAAACTGTAAGGCAGATATGTCACCCTTTCTAAATTATATTTTTAAGATTCTAATATATGAGATAGTTACATTAAAAACACTTTTTATCTAGTTCTCAGAGCACTTCAGGATCAAGTGTTCACAAGGTTAACTTAATTATCATAGCCTAAGTTAAAGAGAAAAAGATAGTTTTTTGGTTATTTTTAGATGTAAAGTACAAAAAGCTTGTATTTCAGATCACTCATTTCTAGAGGATTGTTATCACACCATCTTTGTCATTGTACTTTGCAGCAAATGTAGTCTGCATTTAATATACATCAAAATTAATTTTATTGTCTATGTATTCAGAACATTTATTGCCACACAAAATTTAATCTTGATGGAAGGCGTGAAAGGTATACTTAATTATATATATATATATATACATATATATATACACACCTATATGCACACACATGTAGTTCATTATTCTTGACTGTGAGGGCTTATGACTATTGACGTTGTCAGTTTTTATCTCATTACTCATCACTGCTTACTGTGGGTGCTAATAGTATATTTCCATGGAGTTTGTGTGTGCCGTAATGTAAATTCTGACATTGCTCGTGTCAGTCACTAATCTACCTCCTTCAGTTCATGTCAAGATGATACATGACAATGCTCAACAACTGTCATCTCAGCTTTAAATAGACCTACATTTTCTCAACTTTACAATTAATTTTTTTGTTTAGAATCTGGTGACATTTTTAACAATGTGAACAAATAATTCACTCTAGTATATTCAAAGCAAGTGCTGATTTTAAAATGTTCTCTTTGAAAATTAAGCAAAAAGATTAATAGTTCTAATTGAATTATAAAACAAATAATTATAGAAAGAAAATTGATCAAACTTGCATTTTGAAAAAATTTGAGTTGGACTTTTATAGACTTTAAAATTTTAAGTGCATTTTTAAAGCATAATTTTACAATGTTTAACAATATGTAAGTTAATTAGAGAGGCTCTATTTCAACTTGAACCTTCCCCAAGTTATATAGCTGAGTATTTGGACATATCTTACTTTTTCCAGTACATGTATCCTTTTAATAGTTTTCCTTCTATTTCCTTTTCTTTGCAATCTCTTCCTATATCCATTGTTAATTTTTTTTAATCTTTCATTCTTTTTTCTGTATCTTTCCTTATACTTCTTCTTAGACTCTCTTTTTCTTCAATCTCCTGAGTTACCTCTTTAATTGGCCTTAAAGTTAAAATATTTCAAATTGATCTAGTTAAGTCATTTGCCTCTTTTTCTCCTTCAGCCTACAGAAGTTTTGAAATGCATGTTAGGACTTTTTCCCTTTCATTTCTCCTGATACAGTTATTTCTGTGTCCTTCTAAATTTCCTGTTTCTAATCTATACTTCTTAGTTCCTTTTATTTCTGTTGTCCCACGCTTATTTTAATTTTCTCCTGTATTTCCCCAAACATTCTCAAAGATTAATGGAATTCCTATTTATATATGTGTGTGTGTGTGTGTGTGTGTGTATCTCCTGAACACTTGTGATGGAAATTCCCTGAAATTAAAACAAAAACTTAAAAAAAATGAATGACAAAATAACTGAATTGTTTTGATAGCCATGCTTATTATAGTAACTTTCATGATTTAAAAGAAACAAAATATTTTTAATGTGCTGAAGTATTCTGAAAACGGTTGCTAAAGTCAGTTAAGTTATTCACAGAGAGTTTTTATTTATGTAAAATCCCATGGATGGAGGAGCCTGGTAGGCTGCAGGTCTGACAGGACTGAGCGACTTCACTTTCACTTTTCACTTTCATGCACTGGAGAAGGAAATGGCAACCCACTCCAGTGTTCTTGCCTGGAGAATCCCAGGGACGGGGGAGCCTGGTGGGCTGCCATCTATGGGGTCACACAGAGTCGGACACGACTGAAGCGACTTAGCAGCAGCAGCAGCAATACCAGCTAGACTATGTATAAAAGGACCTGCTTGAAGATGTTGCCAGGACAACATGAGATCAATTTCTAAGCCAGTCTAGAAGAGTGGAAGAGTACTCAAATCTTTACAGCTCTAAAGGTGAACTATGAAGATGCTCTCCTACAATGAGCAAACTGATAATATACTCAATTTCCACATTTGAGTTTTATACAGCTCTAATATACAAATACCTCCTTCACTTTTTGTCTCCCAGCATTCCCCTCAATACCACCACCAGACACATCTTTCTGATGTGTAACTTGAGTTACACCACTTACATGCTTCTAAAGCCTCCAACGTTTCCATCCATGCCTGTCAATAAAGTTCATTTTTAAAAGATGTTCTGCAATCTGGCTCTAATCTACCTTTCTATCCAATCTGTCTTTGTGACCCTATACACCAGTGAAGTGGGGAATATATTCTTATATCCCCAGCAAAATTAGACTTTCAACTCTGCCATTGTTTGCATTATCTCCACCAAGTGCTCTCCTCTCAACTTGGATATATCTGAACTCTACTTGTTCATTAAGAATCAACTTTTTGAAAACTTCCTGGATTCCAACTAACTGAAATAGTGTTTTCTGCCTCTGAACTTTCATGATACATTTATTGTACTGTGTTCTGGGTGCATGTGTACTTTTAATTTCCACTATCAGACTCTAGGTGACACTGTTAGTTGCTTAAGTGAAAAGAGACTCCTGCCTGATTCATCTGAGTATCTACCACTATGTTTCCCATGTACTTTATATTAGGTAAGATTCATGTGTAGTTGATAAATGATTGAATAAATATGTCTCTAAAATTATTATAATAATATATAAGGAATTATATGAGATAATGTAAAGTATTTTATGCCCAAAGTACCTTGAACCCTTTCTTTATGAATGTGTCTCAAAGAATAGTGGCAGGCCTACATTGGTAGGGGACATCTCATAACCTGATTAGCACTGCTCTCTGGCAGGAGAATAAACTGTTGAGAAAAAAAAAAAAACTGTATAAAAACATCTTTCTATGGAAATGAATCACTTGATTATTGACTTTTATGATGTCTCCCTATCCCCAGTACTTTTATACTTCTTTCTTGGAGTCAGCTTATGTCGTATCTTGGCAATAGACTAGATTCTTCTTCCCCTGTCCCTGCTCGTTCTTAAGCAAGGTGGTGAGAGGTCAAGGCTGAGCCTCTTTTACTCTCTCCTGAAGACTTCCTGTCCACACCCTGATTTCTGACCTTGATCCTTCTGTTGGTACAAAATCTAGTTTCTTTTTAGGATAAAAAGAATCATGTGACAGGGGGAGGGTTGAGAGAAAATAAACAGAATCCTCTCCACTGCACCCCACTCCAAGCCACAGAGAGATATATTAATAAAAGAAGCCTCCAGAAGGTGATTAGATCATTATTGCTGCTTCATAATATACACGATCAGGTCCTTGGGACCTACACTCTGGCATTTCTGACATTGGCTCATCATCTTGATTCCTGATTCCTGTGTGTTTATCTGGAACCTCTTTTCTGCATTTGCGTTGCCTTCAATTCTTCAAGCCTGAACCTACTTATCTGATGAAGTTGTGACTATTCAAGTTGTGCAAAAATAGGTCCTGTTGTTATTGTCCATATTTGTAATCAGACCATGACTTGTTGATAAACGAGGAACACAGAGATTATCAGGTTGCAGCATCCGCTACCTTCGTGATTCTACATGATTCACTTCCTACTTTTTATTCTCATGAAGAATACTTCCTTTGCACTTTGAGTATTTCCAGTCTAGTGCCAAGTTTTTCACATTTAACACATATTTAAAAATATTTTTAAGCACATTTTAATTATAGTAAGTCAATACAGACCAAATAATGTAGAATGGCATTATATTAACTCCAGTTTCTTTGAAGATGAAGAATAGTTAGATCTCTTCCTGTTCATGAAGATTGATAGCAAATATTAGCCATAATGTCTTTATTTGATGGCTTTCTCTATGTGTTATCATTTTCTTTTTGTTTCAAAGCATACCAAAGTCATTGTGTCCTCTTTCCTCTTCTACCTCTACTAGGAGGAACACTTAGGAGACCAGCAATGTGTCACTGTCTCCTGAATATCTCCTTTCTTTGTCGTGATAAAGTACCGCCATTACCAAAAAAATGTATGTGTGTGTATATATATATATATGTATATATATGTATATACATATATATATACAAGTTACTCCTAGCTTCATTTTATTGATTTGAAATATGTCACATGGAAATGAAGGCCACTTATTGTATCTGTTAAACAGCTTTGAAAAAAACCTTCTGAGATTGAGACACAGAAAATAATATAACCTTGTTTCAATTGCAATTTTATGACGTAAGGAAAGTGACCTTCAAATTGGCACTTCTGTTTTACTGATTCAAATGTGCTAGGTTATAATCCTGGAAGTAACTACTACATGGCTCTTTTACCTTTTTTTCTTTTGGGCAAAAATTAGAGAAAAAAAGTTTTACTGTTAAGGAGAGCTTATAAGCAGAAAACAAATTTTTAAAAAAGAATCAATAAATTTTTTAAAAATTAGAGACAACAGAATTTATCAGGTGGGTATTTGCATATCAGAGTAAACCAAAAACAAATATTCTTTTAAAATATCCTTTGGTAGTAGTTGAGAGTTATTCCAACTTATTTTCCATGATCTCTGAAAGAGGGTGTCATAACACCTTTGAAATATTTGTTGTTAATTTGTATAATTTACATACTGAGTGCCATATGATTGATAAATGTTCTCCTGATCATTTTTGGTCATCTGACATTTAAGGAACCTGTAGAGTGGCTTATTGACTTGTTCTTCATATGTGGAACCTGACATTGATGTCACTAAGAAATTTTCCAATTTTTGGCTGTAATAGTAAAATAAACACTTTGTTTTTCTCTTAAACTAATATAAAGCTCTTCTATGATATTGAGTGTGGGCATCCCTGGTGGCTCAGTGGTAAAGACCCTGCCTGCCAATGCAGGAGACGTGGGTTAGATCCCTGAATTGGGAAGATCCCCTGGAGAAGGAAATGGCAACCCACTCCAGTATTCTTGCCTGGGAAATCCCATGGGCAGAGGATCCCATAATCCCATGGGGTCACAAAAGAGTCAGATATGACTTAGCTACTAAACAAAAAGAATGTCAAAGGTCACTTGACCTATGTCTCAAATGTAACTAGTGGGAAAATTTTCAGTAAGTACTCAATAGCATTGTTGTTTGGAGAAAGCAATGGCAACCCACTCCAGTATTCTTGCCTGGAAAATCCCATGGATGGAGGAGCCTGGTAGGCTGCAGTCCATGGGGTCACTAAGAGTCGGACACGACTGAGTGACTTCACTTTCACTTTTCACTTTCATGCATTGGAGGAGGAAATGGCAACCCACTCCAGTGTTCTTGCCTGGAGAATCCCACCAACGGGAGAGCCTGGTGGGCTGCTGTCTATGGAGTCGTACAGGGTTGGACACGACTGAAGCGACTTAGCAGCAGCAGCAGCAGCATTGTTGTTATTGTTTGGTCACTAAGTCTTATCTGACTCTTTTGTAATACCATGGACTGTAGCCCTCCAGCCTCCTCTGTCCATGGTATTTCCCAGGCAAGAATACTGGAGTGGATTGTGATTTCCTTCTCCAGGGGTCTTCTAAACCCAAGGATTGAACCCGCATCTCCTGCATTGGCATGTGTATTCTTTATCACTGAGCCACTAGGGAAATCATGATTTTGATGTAATATATAATAGATAGATAGATAGATAGATGTGTGTTCAGTTCAGTCACTTAGTCGTGTCCAACTCTTTGCGACCCCATGGACTGCAACACACCAGGCCTCCCTGTCCATCACCAACTCCTGGAGTTTACTCAAACTCATGTCCATTGAGTCATTGATGCCATTCAACCATCTCATCCTCTGTTGTCCCCTTCTCCTCCTGCCCCCAATCTTTCCCAGCATCAGGGTCTTTTCAAATGAGTCATCTCTTCACAATAGGTGGCCAAAATATTGGAGCTTCAGCTTCTATATCAGTCTTTCCAATGAATATTCAGGACTAATTTCCTTTAGGATGGACTGGTAGGATCTCCTTGCTGTTCAAGGGACTCTCGAGAGTCTTCTCCAACACCACAGTTCAAAAGCATCAATTCTTCGGCACTCAGCTTTCTTTATAGGCCAACTCTCACATCCATACTTGACCACTGGAAAAACCATAGCCTTGACTAGATGGCCTTTGTTGGCAAAGTAATGTCTCTGCTTTTTAATATGCTGTCTATGTTGGTCATAACTTTCCTTCCAAGGAGTAAGTGTCTTTTAATTCATGGCTGCAGTCACCATCTGCAGTGATTTTGGAGCCCCCAAAAATAAAGTCAGCCACTGTTTCCACTGTTTCTCCATCTATTTGCCATGAAGTGATGGGACGGTATGCCATGATCTTTGTTTTCTGAATGTTGAGCTTTAAGCTGATTTTTTCAGTCTCCTCTTTCACTTTCATCAAGAGGCTCTTTAGTTCTTCTTCACTTTCTGCCATAAGCGTGGTGTCATCTGCGTATCTGAGGTTATTGATATTTCTCCTGGCAATCTTGATTCCAGCTTGTGCTTCCTCCAGCCCAGCATTTCTCATAATGTACTCTGCATATAAGTTAAATAAGCAGGGTGACAATATACAGCTTTGACATACTCCTTTTCCTATTTGGGACCAGTCTGATGTTCCATGTCCAGTGCTAACTGTTGCTTCTTGACCTGCATACAGATTTCTTAAGAGGCAGGTAAGGTGGTCTGGTATTCCTATCTCTTGAAGAGTTTTCCAGTTTATTGTGATCCACACAGTTAAAGGCTTCGGCATAGTCAATAAAGCAGAAATAGATTTTTTTTCTGGAACTCTCTTTTTTTGATGATCCAACGGATTTTGGCTATATGATCTCTGGTTCCTCTGCCTTTTCTGAATCTCGCTTAAGCATCAGGAAGTTCACAGTTCATGTACTGTTGAAGCCTGGCTTGGAGAATTTTGAACATTACTTTACTAGCATGTGAGATGAGTGCAATTGTGTGGTAGTTTGAGCATTCTTTGGCATTGCCTTTGGCTTGGATTCTAGTCCTGTGGCCACTGCTGAGTTTTCCAAATTTGCTGGCATATTGAGTGAAGCCCTTTCACAGCATCTTCTTTTAGGATTTTAAATAACCCAACTGGAATTCCATCAGCTCCACTAGCTTTGTTCTTAATGATGCTTCCTAAGGCCCACATGACTTCGAATTCCAGGATATTTGGCTCTAGGTGAGTGATCACACCATGATGATTATGTGGATCATGAAGATCTTTTTTGTACAGTTCTTCTGTGTATTCTTGCCACCTTTTCTTATTATCTTCTGCTTTTGTTAGGTTTATATCATTTTTGTCCTTTACTGTGTCCATCTTTGTATGAAATGTTCCCTTGGTGCCTCTAATTTTCTTGAAGAGATCTCTAGTCTTTCCCATTCTATTGTTTTCCTCTATTTCTTTGCATTAATCATTGAGGAAGGCTTTCTTATCTCTCCTTGCTGTTCTTTGGAACTCTGCATTCAAATGGGTATATCTTTCCTTTTCTCCTTTGCTTTTTGCTTCTCTTCTTTTCACAGCTATTTGTAAGGCCTCCTCAGACAGCCATTATGGTTTTTTGCATTTCTTTTTCTGGGAGATGGTATTGCTCCCTGTCTCCTGTACAGTGTCACTAACCTCTGTCCATAGTTTTTAGGCACTCTGTCTATCAGATCTAGTCCCTTAAAACTATTTCTCACTTCTACTGTATAATCGTTAGGGATTCAATTTAGGTCATACTTGAATGGTCTAGTTGTTTTCCCTACTTTCTTCAATTTAAGTCTGAATTTGGCAATAAGGAGTTCATGATCTGAGCCACAGTCAGCTCCCAGTCCTTTTTTTGCTGACTATAGAGCTTCTCCATCTTTGGCTGTGAAGAATATAATCAATCTGATTTCAGTGTTGACCATCTGGTGATGTCCATTTGTATACTTATATATTCATATATATATATGTTTTAATATATATACCTAATGAACCATTATAGCCTACCACTAATGCTATATTCCAGATATTATTAAGATCAATAATCGGAGAAGGTAATGGCACCCCACTCCAGTACTCTTGCCTGGAAAATCCCATGGACAGAGAAGCCTGGTAGGCTGCAGTCCATGGGGTCACTAAGAGTCTGACAAGACTGAGTGACTTCACTTTCACTTTTCACTTTCATGCATTGGAGAAGGAAATGGTAACCCAATCCAGTGTTCTTGCCTGGAGAATCCCAGGGACAGGGGAGCCTGGTGGACTGCCGTCTATGGAGTCACACAGAGTTGGACACAACTGAAGCGACTTAGCAGCAGCAGCAGCAGGATGCTCATATCAAGAATTCCGTGTTGTCCATGATTTTATCATGGACATATATTTGCTTAAAATTGTAATGAACTTTGTATAAGAATTTAAGTGTAGAACTAAGACAACATTGATGATTCAAGGTGAAAACCTAGTTATGGCTGAAATTGTAATATAATCATGGAAAAAAGATGTGGATATGAATCTGTACTTAAGTTACCCTGGTAACTGTCATAGCACCCTATTCTTTCTTCGTTAGTATTCACAACTATAGTCAGCCATCATGCCCATCTGTAAATGTTCTAATGGAGACTTTAGCATAAACATTTGATACATTCATCAAATGTCTTATACTCAGTAAATAGCAACTGATAAATCCCAAAGTAACTTTCACTGGACAAGAGAAAAAATTCAGGCAAATACTAATATTTAAGAAAAAAAAAAGAAAACCCACTTCAACTGTGTTTTAATTTGCAAAAGTGTCCTTTGTTTAAAGTATCTAACCTCTTTTGGCTTTAAGATGCTTCTCACAAGTTGAATGTTTATGCATGATTTTAACTGTTTTTTTTTTTTTTCTGTATATTTCAAGTTAAACAAAATCCATGAGACTTGGAAGTACAGTCTATGCTGAGTGAAGTGTTCTAATGACAGTGTTAGGGTTTCAGTGTAGCACAGACTCAGGGAAAGGTTTCACAGGCAACTTGATCAAGACTGCACAGCAAAGACATACGTTTATCCTTTATTTAGGATGACAAAAACTTAAACATATCTTTCAGTACTGTCTCTCTTTTTCTCACACAGATAGACTGTATATCAGTAATCTGGACACCAAGTTATTTAAAGCTATTATTTAGTACCATAATAAGTAGTAATTTAAATACAAGGTAAAATCACCACATTGTCTTGTTTACTACTGATGTTAATTTTAAACTGACGTTCAGTGCTCCCCAAAAAGGCAGCCTATGATTTGTTATCATTAAACTGTCAACTCTGCCTTGAGTTGGAAATAGATTCACACTACAGTACTTACAGCATATCACCTTATTTTCTATCAGTCCAAAAAAAAAAAAAAAAACTAGAGTCAGTTTAATTGTGTCTGTGCTATTTTTCTATTAACTGTTTCATGCATTTTTCCTGGCCTTTTAATTGCAGTTTAATAGTGGTCATTAACACATTAAGGGGTGTTAGAAGAACATTTGAAGTCCTCTTGACTTCTACCAAAGTTGACACTTCAATGCTAGAGTAATTTCAGCTATTCATTTATTTAATAGTGACCTATGCAAATGTGGAACCATGTCATTTTACAAATTGACTGTAATAATTAACTAGAAAGGCAGGGTAAAATGAAACAGGTTATAATTAGAATATAACTGCTACAGTATTACGTCAGCTAGAATAAAATAATCTCAAATGATTAAATTGGTTTCAATTATTAAGAATCAGTTTAATGTACCCACTGTTCTGATTTTTACATTTCTCTTTTTTGTGTGCATTAGATGTCACCTCATACAATTTATGTATTTTATTCATCTTGGTAAAACAGGCGTTACAGAAGTTTAATTAAGTAGTAAAAGACTTCACATTATTCTGCTGAATTCTAAATTAGTTTTAGAAACTAGTCAGAGTGCATGCTACATACTACTCAGGATCATTTCAATTAGCTGTATCTATTAAGCCACTCAAAATTCCCTTTACACAGTAAATATATGTAACATGTCACTAGCCATCAGAATATATATTTTAATCACATAATTATCACAACTTTCCCAATTGGTTCTTGGATGCATCATCTTTATATCTTTTTTTTAAAAATAGGGTAACAACTATCTTTCTAACATTCCAAGAATTTCCCACAGTCAGGACTCCTGTATGCTTGGCGGTAGGTCAGGCTTCGTGGCCATATGGCACAGAGTCTCTGCAGCCAGATGGACCCCACACTTCAGTCAGTGTTCTGTTCTTGCTGTATTGAAATTCTTAAGATTTTTGAACAGTGTTGCATTTTCCTCTTATTCTGAGCCCTACAAATTATGTAGCTAGTCCTGCTTGAAAGATCTTGTACGGAAACATAATAGCTTGTTCATCTTTGGTCACATATTCAACATTTTGCTCATCATTTTCCTGATTATTAGGGATTGACGCTTCTTAACATGTGACTTCAAGAAATTTTGTCATGAAGCAGTGTTTATAAGGAGGATATCTACTTAGCCAGTGAAATTAACCAACAACCTTGGTAATCAATAGAGCCCAAATAATCACAGCCAGATCATTTCCTAATATGTGGACTGTATTTTAATTAGCACCTTTATATCCCAGTATATTTATATACGTGTGTGTGCGTGTGTGTGTATATATATGTATATATATATATATATATATTGGTTTTAGTTATTAATTTCTTTGTGAAACAAAGAAGCTATATAACAATGGTGTTAAAGCCAATGCTATTTGAAAAATGTTCAAGTTCAGATTGTATGACTTTCTGTGACACATTTCCAAAAAATTTGTTTCCAGCCAGTATCTATCTCCAAGTTCTAGGATATCCTTTATCCTCTAGGAATCTAAGATGACGCCTGAGTAGTTTAAAATTCATTTTTTAATAAAGATGAACTCTGGTATTCTCAACATATAGATGTTTTTGTCTCAAAGTCTGGATTTTTATACAGAAAACACTTTATTCTATGATGGTATGTTGTTGATATTTTTTCTCTTTTCTATTACATCTCCTTTTATTCAAATTGATCCTGACAGCTTTAGAACTTTGGTCATTTAAGAAGGCAGTTAAGAAAATTTGCATACTATGATCAGTTAAGGCACTAGTTAAAAATGCACATCCCTACTGAAGTTAAAGTCTTGTTAATCTTTTCACTTTTTTGTGTGTGATTTGTTCTGCTTACTTCAGGACTTTCTTGGGAGCATTTAATAATGATTTTGTAGCATACTGCTGGGAGAAGGCAATGGCACCCCACTCCAGTACTCTTGCCCGGAAAATCCCATGGATGGAGGAGCCTGGTAGGCTGCAGTCCAGGGGTCGCTAAGAGTCAGACACGACTGAGCCACTTCACTTTCACTTTTCACTTTCATGCATTGGAGAAGGAAATGGCAACCCACTCCAGTGTTCTTGCCTGGAGAATCCCACGGACGGAGATGCCTGGTAGGCTGCAGTCCATGGGGTCGCACAGAGTCAGACAGGACTGAAACGACTTAGCAGCAGCATACTGCTATATATCCAGGTGGGTTATTTATTATGCTTGTATGGCTTTTGTGCCTTGAGGAGGTCTCTTCAAAAGACCAAGACAGGGTTTACTCAGAATAAAGGTGAAGTCCTCCTTCCGCCTGTAATTCAGTATTAACTGAAATCTGTTCTATCCTGGAATTCTGAGGATATTTCCAATGGTTAGAATTTATAGTATGGAGAATTGTAAAGATTCTATTATCCAGAAAATGGTAATCTGATATCTACAGATATACTATGAAACAGTTTTAAGAATTAAGGATGATTACAACATTGTTTGTTAATCAGCTACACCCCAATACAAGGTAAAAGTTTAAAAAAAGAGCTAAAGATGCTCCAGAACTGACTAAACAATCTAAACATTGGATAAAGATGAGCATATCCCTTATATGAAGACTTTTTTTTTAATGTTCATCCCCAAAGCTTTTAATCTTGATTTATATGAAGTTATGAATCTGGGAATAACATCAGACACACCCCAAAATCAAACTGATTCATTGAGGTACTTTCCTAAAAACTTAGATCCCATCTTGAAGTAAGGTGACTTTTCTTCCCAAGACTTGGAGACCAAGCATTTTCTGCCATCTGCACTGTTGTAATTCATTCATATACATCAGTTCAACAATTTTTAGCAGCAATAACCCATCCTAACCTTTTAACAATAGAAAATAATATATCCAACTAGTTTTCAGATTTATCTGACTTTCCCTTTATCTGTTTAAGCTGAATATTGAGTCAAAAATGCAATATATTCAAGGCACTATGAGGTCAACTGGGTAAGAAGAAAAAAATACTTATTCTGAAGAGAATAGCGATAATTTAGAAAAAAAAGCCATTTAGGATTTGAAAGAATGCCTTGAGCTTGAAAATCACTTCTATTTTTTCCAAATGGAATTAGAGTTCTTTATTATAACATAATTGTAATTAATATTGTACAGTTGTAATAATATAATTATTATTAATTACATTTTCCAAATGTAATTAAAATCCATTGCTTGGAACAAAGGCAATCACTGGATTACAATTATCTGTATTTCTAAAAGAAACAATTTGTATGGCAGGTTTCAGTTACATGGTACAAATAACCAGATACTGTATGTCTTATAGTTATTAATTCATACCTGGAATAATAGTAAACACAGGTAATATATGCACATTTTATTCTAGAAGACAATTTTTAAAGATCTGTCTTTAATACATTTTTAATTTAGCTGGTGATTAAAAAAATACCATTCATTTAGATTCGTTTCTATATTTATGTGTGACATCTTGAATGACACATATTTAACTTTCCAGAATCATATATATCATAATATATCACAAACAGCATCATTAACATTTCAAATGGGGGTTACTTCTGTATTCATGAGTTAGAATTTAATAGTAGATTAAATGTAATTGCAAGTGCATTCTCCTAATAGACCTACAAAGTTGTCAATTAAATGTTATTAATGGAGGTTAAATTTTCTATGCGTTCAGAGACAATGTCAAATTTCAAATTCCAAGGTTTTCACTAACTTCACCCACATATTTTATTCTACTTTTTAAAAACCTCAGTTTATGTAGTGATAGAATGGACTGATTAAAGGCTCTCTTCATGATAAATAACAGTAAAATATTGTAACTCTGTTGTAGTTGATTTAACCAAAAAATGGGAAATAAACTAAGGACTCGGCAGTCTTTTTATACCCTCTTTGGTTTCCACTGTCCTCGACTGCTTATCGGTGGTTCTCTATTTAAGATGTTAGCTATTAATGAAGGTATTATAATTGAAAAGATATTTATATGGATAGAGAGCCAATAATTTTCCAATTTTCCATTAAAAAGTAAGGAAAAAATTTCTTAACAGACAAGTCTATCTTGGTAAAAGTTTCAGTCTTAGCATAATATCATAGTCAGAGAAATAGTACAGTAACCAAAAACCTAAACATAAATATTTAAAATCTTTACTCTGTGTCTCCAAATGGCAGCAGGAAAAGTAAATTCTTGACCTGCTCTCAGCAATCTTTTTATGTCAAAGTTCTCACTAGGTAACTACCCAGGCCACTCCGCAGCCTCGCTCACTTTATTATGCGGACAGTAGATCAATTTAATCTTTATGTGTCTCCTTTTAGAGTAATCCCCCTACACAAATTTTCAACAACAAAAAAAATGTAGAGAACTCACCTAGCAAAGGGGAATCTTCCTCTTCAGAACCTTTTCTTAAGAGTGGGGAAGGGAAAGGGAAGGGATGATTACAGATAGTACATAAATAAGATTATCTGCCTAACAATTTTCCTCCTGGTTGATAAATCTTTAGCTCCACCAACAGCACTTGCGATATACTTTCCACAACCTTTTCCTCCATTGATGCTGCATTAGTGAGCTTGCCTGCTGCCCCATTAGCCCTTGTAGCAAAAACCTGGCTCTGGAATGCAGACAAGCTCTACGGTCTCTGCCCTGGTAACAGGCTGGAGGTCTGTTCACTAGGTAAGTACTCTCACAGCCACTGACTGCTAACAGAAGCAAAGGTGGAACTGTCCTAAACTACCAAATACTTGGGTACTTACCCATCACCAAGTATTTGTATAATCTTGCTGGAATCACTAAATTTGTACTTTCTTTCCTGGACAACGCAAAGTACCAAAGGGTGAGTAGCTGAAGAGTAACCATGATCTACCTGTTACTGACCAACAGATCGAACCTGGGTCTCCTACATTGTAGGCAGATTCTTTACCATCTGAGCTAACAGGGAACCCCATTACTCACCAGCCATGGAGAGTGAATCAGGCTCTAATCTGAGCCTGACTCTGTCTGGGGTGCTGTTCTCTGAAAGGGAAATAAGGAAGCCATTTCTTGCTATTCACCAAGACTGTGTCTATTGGAATATGTCTAATGCCATAGTTCTTGTCTGAGTTTTCTTATTTTATCTTATACTGATGTAATAGCTTCTTACTTTCTTCATGCTGAAGGAACTTCACCAACAGCAAAGATTCAAGATGTCTTTCTGGTGGTGAGGGAGTCTAATTCTTCAGATAACTCCCTCAGAAATGCATCCAGAGAAAAGACAATTTATTGCTAAGTAATAACAGTATGGCTCAGTGGTAAAGAATCTGCCTGCCAATCAGGAGATGCGAGTTTGATCCCTGGGTTGGAAAGATTACCTGGAGAAGGAAATGAGAACCCACTCCAGATTCTTGCATTGTCTGGGAAATCCTATGGCCAGAGGAACCTGGGGGGCTACCGTCCATGGGGTCACAAAGAGTCAGACACCACTTAAAGTGACTAAGCAACAACACTAGAGTAGTTGTTGCTACTAACAACACTAGTAGCTAGAGTATCAGCATTTCCACAGGGAAGTGGGAAGAGGGTCAGATGATTCTTCCCATGCAGTTGGGAGTCTTACAGGAGAGAAATCCTGAGCCAGGGCACCCAGATATGTTATGATGGAAAGTAGCATGCCTGACTTTGCCCCAGAGGGATGGAAACATTATTTTGTTAGTAATGAATGGTAAACAAACCTGCCCTTAGCTCCAGAGGGAGATGCTATCTCTATCTTGGAAGGTTGTTCATTTTACAAGCATTCTTGAAAAGATAGTCTATAACAAGTAGAGCCAGTGCTTCTATTCACAAGACAAACCAAAACACAAGAGACCCCTAGAGGATGTTCTCAAAACCCTATTATTTTCTTCTTTGATATAGAAATATTATTCTTATCCCCTTCATTTTTCTTACTTACTAATTATTTCACACTGTTTTCAAAATTATGTTTTTCTCAGCACTTATTTTTTAGAATGATGATGATTGTTAGAGCAGGAAACAAAAATTAGTATATATAATTTCCGTAAAAATAGAATATTAGAGCTACAAAATACATATGTATGTATGTGACATTGTATAGCATGTATACAATATTATATGCATACTAAACACAAAATGAGCAACAAACTGCCTCATTTTAAATGAAATAAGAACAAACCTTATTTTTATGGTTATGCATTTTCAAGTCAAGAAATGTATCATGAAATTTTTGATTAAAATATATATGTACTACAGTTAATTTTTAAAATGATATATAAACATGCTTATAATGTTATCATGTATCTCCTGTGATATAGTTATAACATTATGCTCCATTAGGAGATGATAAAGATAGAAATGGAGAAAAAGAATATACTAGTATCTGAAAGGCCAAGAATGCTGCTGTCAGAGATAAAGCTAAAAAGCAGTTCTTTAAAGGGTTTTTTCCCCTCAGGTATACTCTGATACAATTTGTGTAAAAGGATGTAATCATATCTAGTGAGCTGAACAGCAAAGACCAGGGTGGATTTGATTTTGGTGCCCTGAACACCTGCTATTTATTTTCCTTTCGAAATCATATTAATCTATGTAATTACCTATATAATTAAAAGAATCACAGTGTGCCAAATGAAATGCAGTTTTAAGTGATTAAATAAATAAAATAATTTATATTGTTAAATTTTGTAAACAAAATGATTTAAAAAAAAGAGACATATTGTATTATTGGTATTCAAATAACTGGAATTTTTTAGTAGTAAATCACTTAGGTTTTCTGAGTGTTTTTTTGAAATAAATAAAAGTACAAAAGACCCTGATGCTGGGTAAGATTGAGGGCATGAGGAGAAAGGGGCAACAGAGGATGAGGATGATTGGATGGCATCACTGACTCAACGGAGTTGAGCAAACTCTGGGAGATAGTGAAGGACAGGGAAGTTTGGTGTGCTGCAGTTCATGGGGTCAGAGAGTCAGACATGACTTAACAACTGAACAACAAATTGTCTGGTTTTTTTTTGTTGTTGTTTGTTTTTTTTAATCAGCTATGTCTAAATAAAAGCAGTGACTCATGTTGTTTTGGTCAAAATTATTTTGGGTACATACCATCATAATCATAAAAAAGTTCACAGATTTGAAGAATATTCTGCTCTGAAGAAAAGCCACAGAGAATACTTCTAAGTATTTAATGGGAAGAACATACTTACATTTCAAAATATAATGACAAATATATGTTGACTTCATTATGAGCACAGTAGAATGTGCATAATACTCATATCTCTTCATCAGTTTTAGACACCAGCTAATGGGGAAGCCAAGGGAAAATACAGGGCCACAGCAGGAGAATAAAAAGTACTGGCCTGAGTAAATTAATACTCATAGGATTGGGTAAAAAACAGCCACATTGTAAACCACAGTTAAAACTTCCTAATATTACATTTCTTTCACTATTAAAACATATTCTTTTGCTGTCTGTTGGTTTGTTTTAAGATTAAGACTTTTGGCCATTTTAATTTAAACAAGGGACTTAACTTAAAGAAGGGACTTCCCAGCTGGCACTAGTGATAAAGAACCCGCTTGCCAATACAGGAGACTTAAGAGACATGGTTCAATCCCTGAGTCGGGAAGATCCCTGGAGGAGGAAATGACAATCCACTCCAGTATTCCTGAATGGAGAATCCCATGGACAGAGGAGCCTGGCAGGCTACAGTCCATAGGGTCGCAAAGAGTTGGACACAACTGAAATGACTTAGCAGCAGCTAACTTGAAAACTTAAAAATATCCATTGAGATACAGGTTACATATAACAAAGCATACCTAATTTAAGTATATCATGATTTCATAGATTTTGATAAAGGTACACACTCATATATACTCTGCTACAACCAAAATATGGATATTTCTTTCACTCCAGCAAAAGTTTCTTTGTGTTCTTTGGCAGTCAATCACCTTCCTCTTACTCCTAACTCTAAGCAACCACTGTTCTACTTTAAGTCACTATAGATCATTTTGCTTGTTCTAGAATATCTTGCAGTGAAATCACATATCCATTCTTTTGTATCTGGCTTCATTTGCTCAGTGTGATGGTTTTTGGATTCCTCCAGCTTGATGGGGTAATCAATAGTTATTAAAAAAAAAAAATCACTAAGTAGTACTCTGTTGCATGAATTGTATGAATATACCAAAATTTACTTATTTATCTGTTTAGCTTATGATGGATGTTTGAGTTGTTTTCCAGTGTGGTACAATTTTGAACAAATGTGCTATGAATACTTCAGTTCAGTTCAGTCGCTCAGTCATGTCCGACTCTGCAACCCCATGAATCGCAGCACGCCAGGCCTCCCTGTCCATCACGAACTCCCAGAGTTCACCCAAACTCATGTCCATTGAGTCGGTGATACCATCCAGCCATCTCATCCTCTGTCATCCCCTTCTCCTCCTGCCCTCAATCCCTCCCAGCATCAGGGTCTTTTCCAATGAGTCAGCTCTTCCCATGAGGTGGCCAAAGTACTGGAGTTTTAGCTTCAGCATCAGTCCTTCCAATGAACACCCAGGACTGATCTCGTTTAGGATGGACTGGTTGGATCTCCTTGCAGTCCAAGGGACTCTCAAGAGTCTTCTCCAACACCACAGTTCAAAAGCATCAATTCTTTGGTGCTCAGCTTTCTTCACAGTCAACTCTCAAATCCATACATGACTACTGGAAAAACCATAGCTTTGACTAGACGGACCTTTGTTGGCAAAGTAATGTCTCTGCTATTTAATATGCTCTCTAGGTTGGTCATAACTTTCCTTCCAAGGAATAAGCATCTTTTAATTTCATGGCTGCAATCACCATCTGCAGTGATTTTGGAGCCACAAAAAATAAAGTCTGACACTGTTTCCAGTTTCCCCATCTATTTCCCATGAAGTGATGAGACCAGATGCCATCATCTTAGTTTTCTGAATGTTGAGCTTTAAGCCAACTTTTTCACTCTCCTCTTTCACTTTCATCAAGAGGCTTTTTCGTTCCTCTTCACTTTCTGCCATAAGGGTGGTGTCATCTGCATATCTGAGGTTATTGATCTTTCTCCCGGAAATCTTGATTCCAGCTTGTGCTTCTTCCAGCCCAGCGTTTCTCATGATGTACTCTGCATATAAGTTAAATAAGCAGGGTGACAATATACAGCCTTAACTCACTCCTTTTTGTATATGTATTTTTGTGGACTTATATTTTAGCTCTTCAGGGTAGATTGCTGTATTATGTAGTACACATATATTTAACTTTGTAAGAAAGTGCCAAAGAGTTCTCCAAAGTGATTGTGTCATTTTATACTGGCATATGTTGTGTATGGAAGTTTTCACTGCTTTCCATCTGTGCTAATACTAAAGATTGTCAGTTTGTTTTAATTTATGAGTGTAAGAAGGTATCTCAGTGTGGTTTAATTTTCATTTCTTAGATGACTAATGATGAAGAGCAACTTTCCAAGCGGTTTATTGGCCACTGATATCCTTTTCTTTGTAAAGCACTTTGTCTATTTTTAATTTAATTGGGATTTTTGTCTTTTTATTATTGTGTCATAAGGAGTTTCTTAAGAAATATATTCTGGACACAAATTTTTTCTCCGATATGTGTATTACAAATATACTTTCCCAGTCTGTAGCTTACCCTTCATTTTCATAATTTTCACGTGAAGAGCAGATAATTTTTAATTTTATAAATTTCAATTTATTAAGTTTTTATGGTTAGTTCTTTTTATGGCCTATTTAATATTTGTCTAGCCACATATCAGAAGTTTTTTTTCAGATTTATTTTAGAATCTAATACTTTTAGCTTTGTGTTTAGATCTATATTTTATATCAAATGAATGTTTTATTTAGTATAAGGATTGACATATTTATAGTTCTATATAGATATTCATTTGCTTTATCAAGTTTTGTTGAAAATACTCTTTGAATAAATTTGGCAACTTTTTCAACTATCAGTTTCCCAGATAGGAGAGCCACTGGCCCTAAACTATTCTTTTGAATTGAACAACAAGTTTATTCTTACTGTTAAAACATTGTTTCAATTACAGTAGCTCCACTTTAAAAACAACTCTTTACTATTTAAGAGTTTTTTTTTTTACTTTTCCTAATACATTTGGAATGAGCTTGCCAAATACTATGAAGAATCCTACCAAGATTATGGTTAAAATTATACTGAATTTATAGTACAGTTTAGGGAGAATTTTGCCATTCTAATTTTATTGAGTCTTCTTTTTTTTTTTTTTTATTGAGTCTTCTAATTCATATACATAATATAGCTATTAAGATCTTTGTCTCAATAATCTTTTGTAACAGTTCATACATATTTTGAAAAATTTATGACTAGTATTTTTATGTTTTAGTGTTATTGAAAATGGTATTTTTGAGACTCATTTTTCTGTTGTTTACTCTTGGTATATAGAATACAATTGACTTTTACATACAGATTTTGCATTCCAACAAATAACTAAAAAGCCTTGATAAATTTTTCTTTTAATTATTATAATTTTTCTCCCTAGATTATTTGATTTTAGAAAGCAAATTACAATGAAATCTGTGAATAAAGATAATAAAGACAGTTTGCTTCTTTTTTCAGACCAGTCCTGGATGTTCATTGGAAGGACTGATGTTGAAGCTGAAACTCCAATACTTTGGCCACGTGATGCGAAGAACTGACTCATTTAAAAAGACCCCAATGCTGGGAAAGATTGAGGACAGGAGGAGAAGGGGACGACAGAGGATAAGACAGTTGGATGGCATCACTGACTCAATGGACATGGGTTTGGGTAGGCTTTGGAGTTGGTGATGGACAGGGAGGTCTGGTGTGCTGCAGTTCATGGGGTCACAAAGAGTCGGACACAACTGAGCGACTGAACTGAACTGAACTGATTCCTTGGGTCTTTTTCACACCTTAATTCACTGGAAGACATCCCTCCCACCAAGTTGAGGTAAGAACAGGTATTTTTACTTTGTTCTTAATCTTAAGAACATATTATATGTTTTATAATGAATTGTGACAGTAATTGTAGGTTTTTAGTAGATACTTTATCAATTTTGAAGAGTTACTTTCTATTCCTAGTAATTTTTAAATCAATGATATTCCACATTATCAAATGAAGTTTTCTGCAACAATTCTGATTATGACTTTTCTCCTTCATTCTGTTAATTTCATTCAAATACCTGGAATAAACTCCATTTGGTCATGATGCATATTTCTTTCACCATAATGCTGGATTCAATTGGCTAATATTTTGTTAAAGATTTTGGCATGTATGTATAGGAGCTGTAAGTCTCTAATTTTTCCTTTTTTGCTTTATTTTTGGTCTGATACTACTATCAGAGTCATAGGGTAAAATGTCTAATACAATGTACCAATAAACCCTTGTGTGCGTGCTGTCTTTTGAGTAATATTTTAAATTGTGAATTCAGTTTATTTTGTAAATATAAAACTATTCTGTGTTTCTTAATGCTTTTTGTCTCCATTTGTGTCTTAGGAAGAATTTGCCCTTTTGGTTATAATTTGCCAAATTTTTTGGTATAAAGTTGCTCATAATATTACTCATTATCCTTATAAATTATATAGTATTGGTAGTGATACCTTCTATTACATTTCTAATGTGAACCATTGTGTTATCCAGCTTTTGTCCTTAATGAGTCCATCTATATGTCCATAAATATTGTAGACTGTGAATAGCCTAGCTTTAGTTTAATTGATATGCTATACTGTTTCTCTGCTTTATACTTCCTTAGTTTCTACTCATTTTTATTTTTACTTTCTTTGTATTTACCTTCTGTTTAATTTACTCTTTTTTCCTCCTAACTTCTTAATATGGACACTTAATATCTTTTGATTCTTAAACATCCACATTTCCTCTGGAATATTTAGAGATGTGTTATTTAATTTGGTAGAATTGGGGAATTTTTCAGAAATATTTTTAACCTAATATCAGAATCAACATCATGTCTATCCTGGTTTTTGTTACACATTCCATCTCTAGTACAGTATTGGGATGGACTATAAAAGAATATGAATTTCAGGAAGTAAAGTTCACTAGGGACTGTCTTTGAGGCTAGCTACCACAGTAGCATACATATTCCACACTATGTTTAAAGATGAATTGACCCTTTGTCCTTATATAAGATCTCTATGTCTGAAAATATTTCTTGTTCTGAATTGCACTTTGTCGTATAGTAACATAGAACTCTAGCTTTCTTATGATTAGTGTTTTCATGTTATATGTTTTTTATATACTTTCCCTTGAAAATATGTATATCTTCATATTTTAATTACATTTTTTATGGGCATTATATAATTGGATTGATTTTCAATTCAGTTGTAGACCACTTACAATTAATGTAGTTATTAGTATGATTGAATTTAATTTTACAACATGGTTATTTGTTTTCTTTAGTTCCTACTGCAATTTTCTCATTTTTATTCTTTTTTGCCTTCTAATGATTGATTGTTTTTAGTATTCAATTTTATATCTATTATTGTCTTTTGTTTAGAAGGTATCTTCAAATATATTATACCAGTTAACATACAATGTAGAATTTTTTCTCTTTCCCCCTCTTCCCTTTTATTGCTATCATGTTTTCTCTGTATGTTATTAATTTCAGATACACTGATACTCTTTTTTTGTCTTTTGCTATAAACAGTCAATTATCTTCTAAAGGAATTTAAAATGAGGGAAAGCTATGTTTTTATTTTCCAAGTATATTTACCATTTCGGGTACTCTTTGTTTCCTTAGTGTGGATCCAGATTTCTATTTAGGCCATTTATGGATTCAAGTGTCCAATTGGATCATATTCCTTTAATCTAAAGAACATCATTTTTCTGTCTTTGTAGTGCATTTTTGTCTACTGATCTCATCATCTATGTGGATTCTAGGTCTTTTTAAAAAATATATATTTTTCATCCTTAATATTGTTCATATTTTCTTACTTCTTCACATATCTAGTAATTTTTTATTGGATGCTAGACATTATAATTATTATATTGTTGAGTTCTTAAATTTTTTTGCTGTCTTTAAAGAGTATTTAGTATTATTTTGAAAAATAGTTCAGTTTTCCTGTTGATCAGCTTGGTTATTTGGTTTATTTTTAAGTTTTCTTGTGACAGCTACACTACTGTTTTAACTCTATTCTAGTGCTGCTTTGGCCTTGCTCATGTGAGGTATCTATCAAAGTCCTGAATGTTAATTGAAGTCTTTCTCACTATGACTGGTTAAAATTTAAACATTTCTCAGCCCTGTGTGAGGTCTTAGAATTTTTAGTTCATAATTCCCCATATTAGTTCTTTTTCTAATACTTATGCCCAGCTGCAAGTCATTTCACAGTAGCACATGTGCCTCTGAGAATTCAGGGGGAAAAAACAAATTCTAGGAACTTTGTAGAACCATTTATTTGCATATTTCCCTCCTCCCTAATATTGTGCCCCACACAAATTCTGGCCAATTTAGCTTTGCTGAATTCTGAACTTCAATCTTTTTAACTTTGCAAAGCCAATACGTTTGCTTGGGTTCCCCTTTCAGGTTGTGCCTTTAAACAGAAAGTCAGGAAAATTCTAGAATGTATCCCATTTTTCTTTTTTCAGGGATCACAGCCCTGGGCTACCAATAATGTTGTGTCTAAGAACAACTATTTCATGTTTTTGTTCAGTTTTCTAGTTGTTTACAGCATAAGTCATGTCTGATCTATGTACTTCCACATGGCCAGAGTAGAAGTTCTCTTTTAAATTTTTACAAAATTTTAAGTTCAGTGAACCTAAATTATGCAGAATATTAACTGATAATTGTATTTTTCAATATTCACTTTTGGGGAAACCTAAACAATTACAGTTTAAAGGGACTATAGCAAATGGTGAATGAGATGAAATTTATTAGCGAGTCTGTATCGTAAGCTGCAGTGTTGTCCCCTGCTTAGACGTAATGTCCTAGGTAAATATAATTCACTGAATTTTAAAATAGTCTCTTGAGATTTCCATATTATCAACCAACCAAGAAATGGAGATGGAATATTCCACTGAAGTTTAAATAAAACAAAATTTAAGGAAAAACATTAATGGATTTTTTTATAATATGGCAACTCAAGTCCTTTACATTGTAACAAATTTATTAAAGAAAAGAGCCAAAAGGAAGAGTGAAGAAAATAGAAAGGACATCACAGTTTTCTGAATAAGATTACAGAAATAATAAAATATATGATGAATATGAGACAATGAAAGGAGGAGCAGAAGTTTTAAAAGCAAAAGAAAAAATTAGGGGACACTTTAACCAAGATATTCAGAAGTGAATTACTTAACTACAAAATTCTATCCATTCCATTTGTGAAACATTCACATGGTGTGACTTGAAGCTCCCTGTAGAGAGAGGTGAGAGAAGACAGCAGGTTCATAGGAAGGAAGGCAGGTCAGACTTAGCAGAAAGAACATGAGTGAAGCATGAAAGTAAGAAAGTGCAAGGTGAGTTCTGGGAATGATAATAAAACCAGTTGGGCTACAATGACGGGGAGTACTATAACATAGAACTGGAAAAGATGAGATAAATTGGGGCCAGATTATATAGGCCTTTGAATACCAGGCTGAGAATTTGCTGTTCTTTTTGGTTAAAATGGGGAGTCACTGAAGGTTTTTGAGTAGGGGAGTGAACTGACCTTTGGGTCAATTACTCTGGCTGAAATGTGTAAAGCAGATTGGAAGAGGGAGCGAATAAAAGTGGTGAGACACCCTGGGAGGCTATTGAAATAGATCAGGTGACAAGTAATGAGAACCTGAACTATGGGAGTAGCAGTAGGACTGGAAAGAAAAGGATGAATTCAAGATATCTTTCATGGGTCAAATCTATGGGGCATAGTAACTAATGAGATCTGAGGGAGCTGTTAAAAAAGATTCTGAGATTTTTTTAAGCCTGAGTTACTGAGTAAGTAGGGAAATAAGGAGAGAAAGCATATTTGAGTGGTTGTAGGTGTATGTGTGGGGGATATTGGTGGTGGTGATTTTTATGGTGGGTGGTTTGTGCAGAGGAGATGATGAGTTGGATTTTGATATGCTGTCCTTATGAGTGGTGGTGGGTAACAATTTTCAGAGAAATAAATAGAAACAAATAATTCTAGTGTTAAAAAGACTGCACTTATCCTATAGTTGACACTCAATAAATATTGACTGAACCAATCTTTATTAATTTCAATGGACATTTTTCACTCATTCACTCAACAGATATTTATTGAACAACTACTATATTCCAAGCACTGGTCTAGATAATGAGAGATATCATGGTTTTCAACAGAAATGATATTTCCTTTATGGAATACATAGTCTTCTGGAAAAGAGACAATTAAATAAGCATTTAAAATAAACAACTTGTGTATTGCTTTAGCTAAAGTACCACTTTATATGTAAGAACCTGTCCAAGTATAGAATGTACGAGGGATGTTTCTCAAATGAATATTTGAATCAACTGAAAGATTGAGCAGGGATTAGCCAGGTGTAAAGGGGTGGGGTGGAGTCCAGGCAGAGGAAATCTCAGTTGCAAAAGGCCAGAGTAATAAAGTTGAGGTCTTCTGAGGAACTGAAAAAGATTCATTATGGTTGAGTAATAGAATATGAATAAAGAAAGATAGAGAATTGGTATGGGCCAGTTCATAAAGGGTCTTAACTACCTTTTCAAGACTTTGTATTAAGAACAATTAAGAATTCACTGAGGGCTTTGGGAAAGAAACAGCATGACCACACTTTCATGTTCTAAAGATTGATTAACTGTACACCCAGAGGAAAACTGTTGACTGTGCCCTCAGGAGTTCACATACAAACAGATAGAAACAATGTAATAGGATAAGGCCTACTGAGTTAAAAATGCTATTTACATTAGCCTAGATCACTGACCTAGAGCCAGACATCCTGGAATGTGAAGTCAAGTGGGCCTTACAAAGCATCACTACGAACAAAGCTAGTGGAGGTGATGGAATTCCAGTTGAGCTATTTCAAATCCTGAAAGATGATGCTGTGAAAGTGCTGCACTCAATATGCCAGCAAATTTGGAAAACTCAGCAGTGGCCACAGGACTGGAAAAGGTCAGTTTTCATTCCAATCCCAAAGAAAGGCAATGCCAAAGAATGCTCAAACTACTGCACAATTGCACTCATCTCACATGCTAGTAAAGTAATGCTTAAAATTCTCCAAGCCAGGCTTCAGCAGTATGTGAACCGTGAACTTCCAGATGTTCAAGCTGGTTTTAGAAAAGGCAGAGGAACCGGAGATCAAATTGCCAACATCCACTGGATCATGGAAAAAGCAAGAGAGTTCCAGAAAAATATCTATTTCTGCTTTATTGAATATGCCAAAGCCTTTGACTGTGTGGATCACAATAAACTGTGGAAAATTCTGAAAGAGATGGGAATACCAGACCACCTGATCAGCCTCTTGAGAAATTTGTATGCAGGTCAGGAAGCAACAGTTAGAACTGGACATAGAACAACAGACTGGTTCCAAATAGGAAAAGGAGTTCGTCAAGGCTGTATATTGTCACCCTGCTTAACTTATATGCAGAGTACATCATGAGAAATGCTGGACTAGAAGAAACACAAGCCGGAATCAAGATTGCCAGGAGAACTATCAATAACCTCAGATATGCAGATGACACCACCCTTATGGCAGAAGGTGAAGAGGAACTCAAAAGCCTCTTGATGAAAGTGAAAGTGGAGAGAGAAAAGTTGGCTTAAAGCTCAATATTCAGAAAACAAAGATCATGGCATCCAGTCCCATCACTTCATGGGAAATGGATGGGAAAACAGTGGAAACAGTGTCAGACTTTATTTTTCTGGGCTCCAAAATCACTGCAGATGGCGACTGCAGCCATGAAATTAAAAGACGCTTACTCCTTGGAAGGAAAGTTATGACCAACCTAGATAGCATATTCAAAAGCAGAGACGTTACTTTGCCAACAAAGGTTCGTCTAGTCAAGGTTATGGTTTTTCCTGTGGTCATGTATGGATGTGAGAGTTGACTGTGAAGAAAGCTGAGCACCAAAGAATTGATGCTTTTGTTTTTTTTTTTTTTAAATCTTCCAATTTTATTTTATTTTTAAACTTTACATAATTGTATTAGTTTTGCCAAATATCAAAATGAATCCGCCACAGGTATACATGTGTTCCCCATCCCGAACCCTCCTCCCTCCTCCCTCCCCATACCATCCCTCTGGGCCGTCCCAGTGCACCAGCCCCAAGCATCCAGCATCATGCATCGAACCTGGACTGGCAACTCGTTTCCTACATGATATTTTACATGTTTCATTGCCATTCTCCCAAATCTTCCCACCCTCTCCCTCTCCCACAGAGTCCATAAGACTGTTCTATACATCAGTGTCTCTTTTGTTGTCTCGTACACTGGGTTATTGTTACCATCTTTCTAAATTCCATATATATGCATTAGAATACTGTATTTATGTTTTTCCTTCTGGCTTACTTCACTCTGTATAATAGGCTCCAGTTTCATCCACCTCATTAGAACTGATTCAAAAGTATTCTTTTTAATGGCTGAGTAATACTCCATTGTGAATTGATGCTTTTGAACTGTGGTGTTGGAGAAGACTCTTGAGAATCCCTTGGACTGCAAGGAGATCCAACCAGTCCATTCTGAAGGAGATCAGCTCTGGGATTTCTTTGGAAGGAATGATGCTAAAGCTGAAACTCCAGTACTTTGGCCACCTCATGTGAAGAGTTGACTCATTGGAAAAGACTCTGATGCTGGGAGGGATTCGGGGCAAGAGGAGAAGGGGACGACAGAGGATGAGATGGCTGGATGGCATCACTGACTCGATGGACGTGAGTTTGAGTGAACTCTGGGAGTTGGTGATGGACAGGGAGGCCTGGCATGCTGCGATTCATGGGGTCGCAAAGAGTCGGACACGACTGAGTGACTGATCTGATCTGATATTCATTAGACAAGTATAAAATTCTATAGGAACACAGGTAAGAGGGCAATTTATATTATCTATAGAAAAGCAAAAGACAAAGTCACTCAGTCATGTCTGACTCTTTGTGACTCTGCAGACTGTAGCCTGCCAGGCTTCTGTTCATGGAATTCTCCAGGCCAGAATACTGTAGTGGATAATCATTCCCTTCTCCAGGGGCTCTTCCCAACCCAGGGATCGAACACAGGTCTCCCACATTGCAGATGGATTCTTTACTGTCTGAGCCCTTAACTATAGAAAGGGAAGTGTTAAAAAAGACTTAAGTAAGGCTATTTTGAACTGGGCCTAGAAAGTTAAATAGTTGAAATAAATAAATACCCAAATACATTTTCATTTATAACTTTTAAGATCTCTCATTTGTGTCTAAATACTCCTTTTTCTGTCACCAGTTTTCTATCATAGTATTCGTTTTTTAATTTGTATTTCATGTTGTAAGTTTGAAATGTAAAGGTATTTGAATATGTGTAAGAGAAGCTACCTATCCAATTACCAGCTTATTCAAGTCACAACTATTTACCAATATTAAAAAAAGTATTTCAATATGTTAACAACTGGTCCACCTTTTTCAAGAAGTATGTATTTCCTATTGTTAGTGCCAGAGGCAAACTCAGTTCTCTGTCTTGTCTTGTACCCAGGGATTTGGCTCACTCCTCTGCCCTTCCCAGATGCCTTGCAATTAGGCTGTGTTGTTTGAGTTCAGTAGATTACCTCAATGGAATATCCTTTACTTCCAGACTTGACCTGGTAAAGGCCCCACAAGAATGGTCACATTTTTCTATCTTCACTCATTGGTTTAGTAAATGCAGATGGTCCAACAGAGGACTCCATAGAGGTCCCGGGAAATGATGGGGCTGTAAAATAGGAGGAACTTGGGTGATTGAGTCACAGCTTGGATGACAGTTGTCTGTTGTGACCATCACTCAGCCATCATTAGTCTATGAATTTAGAGAGAAATTATTGTATTAGATTCAAGCCCCTTAAAATTGGGCATGGTTTGCGAGTTGAAAATTGGTTTCAAGTCACTGAAATTTGGAAGTTAACACAAATAGTGTTAATTTCCTTGACTAATATAGTCCTATATCACTTCTTTAGTGCTTGTAAGACTTTGAGTGCTGCTCCAGGCGTTAAGTCTCTGATACGAGACTTTACTACTAGAACTCCTTGAGATTTTCTCCCCTTATCTCCAAGGATATAATATCTATTCTTTACACAGCCAGTGAGTATAGTATCAGTGCTGATTCTTAGGAACTTTGGCTAAATCTTTGTAATGCTATTTATTAACTAGTCTCTGTGTGTGCTCAGTCCCTTAGTCATATCCAGCTCTTTGTGACCCTGTGGACTGTACTCTGCCAGGCTCCTCTGTCCATGGAATTTTCCAGGCAAGCATACTGGAGTGTGTTGCTATTCCTTACTCCTGGGAATCTTCCCGATCCAGGATTGAACCCATGCCTCTTGCTTTTCCTCCTTTGGCAGGCAGGCGTTTTACCACTGGGAAGCCCCTAGTTGGCACCTGCTGCTGAGTCGCTTCAGTCGTGTCCGACTCTGCGACCCCATAGACATCTGGCAGCCCACCAGGCTCCCCCGTCCCTGGGATTCTCCAGGCAAGAACACTGGAGTGGGTTGCCATTTCCTTCTCCAGTGCATGAAAGTGAAAAGTGAAAGTGAAGTCGCTCAGTTGTGTCCAACTCTCAGCGACCCCATGGACTGCAGCCTACCAGGCTCCTCCATCCATGGGATTTTCCAGGCAAGAGTACTGGAGTGGGGTGCCATCACCTAGTCCTCATGATTTAAAGATTCATCTTAGCTCCAAGTCCAATAACTTGACAGTTATTCTTGTTCTTGAATTTACTTCAGTTGTAAAGTCCTTTACATTTTCCAAAGGAAACTACACTACTGTATTTAAGGCCTTTCACATTTTTAACTCCTCCAAATATATTCTTAGATTTTAAGTTACTTCAGTTCTTTAGGTAGCTTTTTGCTGAGATTTTTAACTGACTTCCCTTCTAGCTTCTGGATTTTCTTCTAACTTGGTCCTGGTCTACAGTAGTTTAAAAATCCCCATCTTCTCAGATCTAAGTTCTGCACCACCAGAGTTAAATTGATGTGCTTTTACAATAAATTATCATTAGCTATGAATTAATTTCCTTAGTTTTGTTCCTGTAGCGTATCAAATTGAATGAACTTTTCTATCTCTGTTTTGGAGATCTGTCTTGTACACTTGCATCCAATAGTTTGTTTTTCATTTTCTATCTGAAATACTCAACCATGTTGTCAGCTTTGTTTCTCTCATAATTTTGTCTACTTTTTCTTCTGCCTCCTACCTCCTAGGCTTAGATTTTCTGTGTTCTAAAACATGTATTTTTATCTTCTAGTTTTTGTGTCTTCTCTAGTCTTTTCTTCACTTTCTTTTACTTCTGTCTTCACAGTTTTCTTCTTCAGATTTCTAATCTTCTTTCTCCAAATCCTGATCCTACTATTCCTAATTAATAAATTCCATCAACTTTAGCAAATAAAGTCTAAGATCTGGTAGTCTTCAAATGATGCAATTTTTACTGTGCTATGAATTTGAAGACATATTTCTTAAATTAATTAGTCTAGTTAATATTTATTGAGCAGACATTAAATCAAATGATGCATATTTTCTGCCTTGGTGTGCCAGACATTAGGTTGTGTGGTAGATAAATCACAAAAGGATTATCTCTTATAACAAAAATAGGCTTACATTGACATAAAACATAGCAAACGTTAGCTTTTTGTAGTTACAAACATTATCTGGTGAACAATGGTTATTAAAGAGATAGGTTCAATATGACTTGGTTACACATAAAAGTGGTATCAGAATTAGTATTAGCTTTCATAGATCTTTCTCAAATAACCAGGCACATTGTTAAGAAAACTAAAACTTGAAGTGTACAAGAAAAATAAAAATTTTTTCTAGCCAAAAATTTTCAGCAAATATCACACTTTGCATTTAGATGGGATCAGATCAGATCAGATCAGTCGCTGGTGTCCGACTCTTTGTGACCCCATGAATCGCAGCACGCCAGGCCTCCCTGTCCATCACCAACTCCCAGAGTTCACTCAGACTCACGTCCATCAAGTCAGTGATGCCATCCAGCCATCTCATCCTCTGTCGTCCCCTTCTCCTCTTGCCCCGAATCCCTCCCAGCATCAGAGTCTTTTCTAATGAGTCAACTCTTCGCATGAGGTGGCCAAAGTACTGGAGTTTCAGCTTTAGCATCATTCCTTCCAAAGAAATCCCAGGGCTGATCTCCTTCAGAATGGACTGGTTGGATCTCCTTGCAGTCCAAGGGACTCTCAAGAGTCTTCTCCAACACCACAGTTCAAAAGCATTAATTCTTTGGCGCTCAGCCTTCTTCACAGTCCAACTCTCACATCCATACATGACCACAGGAAAAACCATAACCTTGACTAGACAGACCTTTGTTGGCAAAGTAATGTCTCTGCTTTTCAATATGCTATCTAGATTGGTCATAACTTTCCTCCAAGGAGTAAGCGTCTTTTAATTTCATGGCTGCAGTCACCATCTGCAGTGATTTTGGAGCCCAGAAAAATAAAGTCTGACACTGTTTCCACTGTTTACCCATCTATTTCCCATGAAGTGATGGGACCCGATGCCATGATCTTTGTTTTCTGAATATTGAGCTTTAAGCCAACTTTTTCACTCTCCACTTTCACTTTCATCAAGAGGCTTTTGAGTTCCTCTTCACTTTCTGCCATAAGTGTGGTGTCATCTGCATATCTGAGGTGATTGATATTTCTCCCGGCAATCTTGATTCCAGCTTGTGTTTCTTCCAGTCCAGCGTTTCTCATGATGCACTCTGCATATAAGTTAAATAAGCAGGGTGACAGTATACAGCCTTGACGTACTCCTTTTCCTATTTGGAACCAGTCTGTTGTTCCATGTCCAGTTCTAACTGTTGCTTCCTGGATAGGAAGACCTAAAAGCCTACCCAGGGTCTTCATCATTCTCCCCTTCAGTGTCGTGAATGGTTAACTCATGCAGGCCTGAATTGGAAACCCTGTTTGATGCCTACTGACTCTTTGACAGACACTGCACAATTTACATAATATCTCTTAACCTCAAGAAATAATAGTACCTTATGCATCTGCCCTTACTCCCCTGCAGTTCTTTTTTCAATACAGCAGCCAAACTGATCCTATTAAGACACTTAAGTCAAATCAATTTATGACTTTGCTCGAAACTCACTAATGGCCTTTCATCTCACTAAGAACAAATGTTGGTCTTTATAAGGATCTGCAAGGCTCTATGTGATTGGATAAATGCTTGACCTCATTTTCTATCCCTCTCCGTGTTCACTCTGTTCCAGTTCACCAGCCTACTTGCTAATTTTAAAAACTGCCCAGTGGAAAACAGGGTATAAAAACATGCTTGGTTTCTGTCTCCTCAGCACCATTATTATTTCTGATAATATTCTGAGAGCTTCCATAATCTTCAGAATAAACTTTCCCCAGGTGGCGCTAGTGGTAAAGAATCTGCCTGTTAATGCAGGAGATGCAGAGATGTGGGTTCAGTCCCTGGGTTGGGAAAATCCCCTGCAGAAGGAAATGTCAATGCTTTCCAGTATTCATGCCTGAAAAATTCTGTGGGCAGAGAAGCCTGGCAGGCTGCAGTCCTTGGGTCGCAAAGAGTCGAACATGACTGAGCACACACACACACACAAATGCTTTTCATGTACCAACATGATGTCATTCAATCTTCATGACACCCTAAGGGGTGGTAATAATACCCAGTGGTTTTGAAGTGCAAAAATCACTGGAATCACACTGAGTGCTTCAACTTTCCTTCCACCAGTTATTAACTGTGACTTTGGGCAAGGTACTTAATCTGTTTTATCTCAGTTTCCTAATCTGTAAAATGAGATTAAAATAGCAGTTTCTATTAAATTGAGAGACAGTTATTAATTAATATTTGTAAAGTACCTAGAAGAAAGTTGAGCATATAGCATAAGTTTTTGCTAAACATTGAAATAAAAATGAATTCTTATTTTTTTCTTATTTTTTGTGCCTTAGTTTTATTACCTGTGTAATAGGGATAGCAATATGGAATTTACTTCACAGGATTTTTGTGAGAATTAAATGAGATAGCCTGTACTGATTATAAAAGTGTCTGGTACATGGTAAACTTTCAATAAATGTTAGCTATTAATATTTTTATCATCATAAAAACATGGAGTTTTAGACAGATTAACTGCAGTATGCAAGGTTACATGACCTGTAAACTGATGAATTGTGTCTTTGTCCAAGACTACTTCATTGAGAGTGGCATTTTAAACACAACTTTAAAGCATATTTTTTGGGTAAATACCCATTATTCAGTGAAGATTAAAAGCTTTCAATTTCTTTACACATGATGATGGATGTTTTTTGTTTTGTAGTAAGTTTTAAAAATTCATCTTTGTTGTTCTTGTTTCCTCTTCTCAATTTGCTGATATAGCCTGATTTTCATTCTTGACTGTCATTATGTAGAAAAAGGAGAGGCAAGAACTCACTGGAAGTTGGTGCAGGTTGGAGAGTACAAAACTGAATTTCTCCTTGCGTGGAATGTTTTCCTCTCCTTTACCATGACTTCATTCTCAGTTGCCAAACTGTATCACACAGTATGAGTTCTTGCTGAAATGGAGAAGGGTGGGGGTCATGAGACAGTCTTACAGACATCTGTGAATTCTGATCCAAGTGGATGTAGCTAAAGTAGTCACACTCATTTCAAAACTACAGAGACCTCCCACCCCCTCCTTTTTGTGTATTTATTTCTTTTGAATTTGTGATGTTCATTTGTGATAGACATGTAATATCAGTAAGCTAGGGTATTTCCAGATCATAAATTCTGTGCTTCTCATCCTTCATCTGCTCAACCACAAAACTCAATAATAAGCTACATCCCAAAAGAAATAGTTATTGCCAAACAACTCTAGGTAAGCAAAGACAGCCAAGTGTATGTTTTAGAATGTTTTCATAGAGAAGCATCTGTAAAATGTTTGTGCACTGGGAATAACAGAAGAGTTTACATAATTGTGCTGCTTATTTTCTTTTTTGGCAGTGAGGAAACACTCACGCAGCATATTTAAAAATATTTGTGTATTTCAGCTACATTTTCATTGGCAGTAGACACACAATCACAGTAACCAGGGTCAATCAAAATTCTATTTTACAGCTGGTGCATAAAATGTGTAATCAAGTCACAGAAGTGTATCTGGATCCATGTATATGCATTCTTAACTTTTCCCTTTGTCTCATGAAGCATTCTACTGGAAAAACTGGACACATTTTAGATATCCAAATTAGGAACAACTTAAATGAAATGGCATCTCTATTTTATAAAATAAGTCTCATAAAAAGGAAAAGCACTATTTAATTCAGAAAAAGGAGGCTGTCCTAAGGAATGCATACTTAAAGAAAGCATATGATTGATATGCTTTTTATTTATACAGTAGTACAATGTAGTAAAGAATAATGTATAATTCTGGAAGTTTTTAAATTCACAAAGTCATCGTTAGAGAAAGAAAATGAATCAGTCTTTAGTTCAACTCTAAATTGAGTCTAATTTAAGATTCTTAACAAAGTAGGAACTCTGTGCACATGATGGTTAATCATGAGAAAAGAAGATGAAAACTTGGCTGATTCACATTATTTTTTAAAATATATAAAAATAAGGATACATGGCGTTTAAAGGTAAATGATAAGCAGTCACAACTAGTGAGAAGCTCATCTAACCACATATTCACAGGTAAAGTCTCTGTGGTCACATGAATGCTGTGATGAGTGAGATTTGGGGGACAGTCCAGCAGAACACACTGTTCAGGGTTCCAGTCTCAAATATTACTGGAGCAAATTGATGTGTTCACCATTTAATTCAGATTTTTTATATCTCATTTATTGTATGGATATAAAAATATAACTTGATCCTTCTGCCACAAAGCAGACAGGACCTGTGAGTAGAAATATGAAGGCCCTGTTCATCAGCCTCTGCTTATCTCTATGGTGATAAATGCATGTTTGTTGCCTGGCAGACAATGCCCAGGCTACCAAACAAGACATTAGGCAGCTAGCACTCACCTAACAGTCACCATCGCACAGTGGAATATTGAAGCCCAAAGATGAATAGTCGAGTGGTATTCACCAAAAAAGACTGATTACTTAAATGAGCTACTTTGTTATTTAATTAATTAACTGAATCTTTATCCCCAAAAGTTTTAGGCAATCTCAGAAAAATAAAAGAAAATCAAACAGAAGATATGAGTTATTGAAAAGTAGAAATCATTTTGCAAATATAAAACTAGGGAAAATACAGATTTAAACACATTTTGAATGAGATTTTGTTATTAGATCAATGAATGTTCCCTCTATTCTTAGTGATTTAGTGCAATTGATGTTCCCTACCAATTCCAAATCAGTTAAATTTTGTTATATTCTTTGTATGTAATGAATTGTTTTCAACAGGATAATATTATTAATATAAATTAAATTCCCCACTCCCCTGTTTTTTATATTTACCCTTCTTCAGTAATTTGTTGAATAGATTTAAAGAGATTGCAACCCTGAGTGCCTATGGGGACCAGTCAGGTGATATAAGGAGTTAACCAGGCTTGACAGAGGCTTTGTTCTTCTGGACACCACATATGTAGTCAGAGTGGGCTGAGCTGATTTAGCCTAATCACCTGTTGCTTTGGAGATATTTGGGCACCTAATAAAACTTCTGAGTTTATTTTTATTAAAAGCTAGAAATTTGGATTTTTTTATTTGAACATGCATTTTAAATGTTATCAACTTATAAAAACACTTTATAAACTACTATATAGGTAGAATAGTACATGTTTTCTGGCTGATTTAGCAGCTTGTGATGGTGTATTTTGATTGTGATCAACTCATAAGGTCTGTATTAATCCTATGAAACCACACACACACACACACAAACCTAATCTAATCTGGTGGTTGTTGGTAGGTATATCAGTTATGATAAGCAGAGTTATAGGCTGCGGTAGCAAAGAGCCACAAACTTAGCAGGCTTGCAAAAACAGAGGTTTATTTCTTCCTTGTGCTGTATGTTCATAATAGGTGGGTAACGAGGTTTTGTTTGTCATAGAGACCGAGACTGATGAAACGGTCCCTGTCTGAAACATTGTGCTGTGCTTAGTCTCTCAGTCATGTCAACTCTTTGCAACCCCATGGACTGTAGCCTGCCAGGCTCCTCTGTCCATGGGTGTTCTCCAGATAAGAATACCAGAGTTGGTTGCCATGCCCTCCTCCAGGGATCCGTAACATTGGGTAGAGAGAAAAAAGACAAGGAAAACCCCACAGTGACTTCTCAAATGACATGCCTCTTTTCAGCATGTATGTCATTGGCCAGAGCTAGTCACATAGAATTTGGTGAAGAGTTTGGCCTTGCTCAAAGAGAGGTTTGGCCTTTCCTTCAGCTTCTGACAGGAAAGTCTTTGTTTAGGGTGAGCCCTGGCTATTTCTGACCATTTTAGCTGGGGGATGGCCATGTCAGAAATAGCAACCATGTGATTTGTGTGAACATTGGGCCATGCAGTTATTAGTTGTCCTGGGGACTGAATTCATCCATTTGGTCATTCAATCTCTCATGCCTGTGTAATGAAGTTCTAATAAAAACTCTGTGTGTTGTGTGTTGTCACACACTGATACTGCAAGGATCATGGATCCAAGGGCAATGGAAGCCTTGCATTGGAACCCTCTCAGCCTTTGCTCTATGACTTTCTTCTTTCAATTTATTTTCATCTGTATCCTTTGTCTGTAATAACCCCTAAATGTGAGTACAGTAATATTCAGTGAATTTTGTAAAACTTGTAGGGTATTATCAGATCTCACAGTGGTTTTGGAAATTCCCTGAATTTGGTTTTGGTATCAGAAGTAAGGGAGTCTATGCCCTAAAATGTCACAGTTCAATTAAATCTGGGTTTCTGATCTCAACTCAGTTCTGTGGGTGGAATTTTATAAAGTCTCCTCAAGGAAGAGCAGCACAGGTAGGAAAACTGGGATATTTGTAAACTTTAATACAATATACAACAATGGACTTAAGGAGGGAAAAGTTACTTGCATTCAGCCATAAAGGATATATATGCGTCAGCCTAGTATACAAAGTTGAGAAGTTTATGCCAGACATAGGGGCAGAGTACACATAACCATGAAGTGTTGCACAGCATGACATGAGCAGAGAACTTATATGTACTCTTTAGTTCCATAACCATTGGGGAGTGACAGGTCTGGGACAGGTAATAAGGAATTTTACATCGTTAGCAAGATAAAGGTGCTTAAGAATAGTCAGGACTGATTGGGAAGAGAAATCTTGGACTAGGTCAGCACTGTGAGGTCAACAGTGAAACTGGGCATTATGGGAGCCTCATCAAATTAGGTCAGTGTGCAAAAGAACACTCAGAGCAGAGTCTTGCACAGAGAACCTCCAGGGAGGTTCTCTCTGTCCTGAGCGCTCACTGTTATTCAGTCAGATGGAACCTTATAGACTTAAGAATTTGAAAGTGCTGAGCAGAGCTAGTCATTCTTTTCTCACCAAGATCTTTAAAATGTTGACAGGTTTGGTCCTATTCCTCTGGGTAATTTAGACCTGTTTTGGGACACCTGGTTCTCTGGGTATATGGGTTTTGAAGATGTGCCCTGAAGTCCAAGTGGTAATAACCTTTTTCTTTATGACCCAATCAGATCAGATCAGTTGCTCAATCGTGTCCGACTCTTTGTGACCCCATGAATTGCAGCACACCAGGCTTCACTGTCCATCACCAACTCCCAGAGTTCACTCAGACTCACGTCCATCGAGTCAGTGATGCCATCCAGCCATCTCATCCTCTGTCGTCCCCTTCTCCTCTTGCCCCCAATCCCTCCCAGCATCAGAGTCCAATGAGTCAACTCTTCACATGAGGTGGCCAGAGTACTGGAGTTTCAGCTTTAGCATCATTCCCTCCAAAGAAATCCCAGGGCTGATCTCCTTCAGAATGGACTGGTTGGATCTCCTTGCAGTCCAAGGGACTCTCAAGAGTCTTCTCCAACACCACAGTTCAAAAGCATAGCCCAGGGAAATAGAACCAGAAATAAACTGACATACTACTGTTTGAAATGAATAAAGTGAATTCTTCATAAAGCTATACTTTTGTAAAGTGTATTCCAATAACAGAATGACCCTTGTATTAGTCCGTCTGGGGTGCTGTAACAAAAATTATACAGCAGATATTTATTTATCACAGTCCTAAAGACTGAGAGACAGATTCTATGTCTGGTGAGAGCTCATTTCTAGTTTATACTTGGCTGTCTTCTCATTATGTTTTCATGTGATGGAAGGTACAAAGTTGTTCTCTGGGGTCTCTTTTAAAGGGTACTAATGCCAGTCATTGGAGAAGGCAATGGCACCCCACTCCAGCACTCTTGCCTGGAAAATCCCATGGACAGAGGAGCCTGGTGGGCTGCAGTCCATGTGGTCACTAAGAGTCGGACATGACTGAGTGACTTCATTTTCATTTTTCACTTTCATGCAGTGGAGAAGGAAATGGCAACCCACTCCAGTGTTCTTGCCTAGAGAATCCCAGGGATGGAGGAGCCTGGTGGGCTGCCATCTATGGGGTCACACAGAGTCAGACTTGACTGAAGGGACTTAGCAGCAGTAGCAGCAGCAATCCCAGTCCTAACTGTCTTCATGTCCTCATCACTTTCCAAAGGCCCCACCTTCAAACACCATTACATCATAGGCAGACACTTTACCATCTGAGTCACCAGGGAAGCCCACACTGGGGATTAGATTTCACCATATGATTTGGAAGAGACACAAACATGCATATTATGGCTGTGCTGTTTTTAAGAAGAGTGCTTGAATAACAATTTGAAATAGTTCAGTTCAGTTGCTCAGTCCTGTCTGACTCTTTGCGACCCCATGAATTGCAGTACTCCAGGCCTCCCTGTCCATCATCAACTCCCAGAGTTCACTCAGACTCACGTCCATTGAGTCAGTGATGCCATCCAGCCATCTCATCCTCTGTCGTCCCCTTCTCCTCTTGCCCCCAATCCCTCCCAGCATCAGGGTCTTTTCCAATGAGTCAACTCTTAGCAGGAGGTGGCCAAAGTATTGGAGTTTCAGCTTCAGCATCATTCCCTCCAAAGAAATCCCAGGGCTGATCTCCTTCAGAATGGACTGGATGGATCTTCTTGCAGTCCAAGGGACTCTCAAGAGTCTTCTCCAACACCACAGTTCAAAAGCATCAATTCTTTGGCGCTCAGCCTTCTTCACAGTCCAACTCTCACATCCATACATGACCACTGGAAAAACCACAGCCTTGACTAGAGGGATCTTTGTTGGCAAAGTAATGTCTCTGCTTTTCAATATGCAGAAGAGTGCTTGAATAACAAGTTGAGATAGTAGCCAGTTAATTTTTTCTTCTTCAATTACTGTCTCCATTTGAGCTTCCCAGGGGGATTTATTAGGGAAAAGGAAGAAAAAAGATAAAAATGACAAATTCTTAGTTTCAAAGTTCAAAAAACACTTTCTAGCTATAAGAGAGAAACAGTTAATAGGTAACAAGTGGAAAATTCCATGGAAGGAGGAGCCTGGCAGGCTATAGTTCATGGGGTCACAGAGAGTCAGAGGTGACCGAACACAGCACATACAGCACATGTAATCTGACAGAATTTTTTTTTTTAAATCTAGACCATAAACTGCAAAAGGTCATAGAAACTCAAAGCTTAATATGGAGGGAAAAATTGACAGTGTGAGTTTGGGGGATAGTAGATGAAGTACTTAATTTTTCAGCCCCATCCTTTGTGGCTAGAAATTTATAGTAACAAGAAGGAACCCTTCCTTACATTGAAGAGCACAGAGTAGATAAGACTATTGCTTGGCACTTACTACCAAGATCTCTAGCTAAAGTTTTTTTCTACCAGAGTTGATTAAGGCCAATAGTGATCTTGCTGCTGCTGCTGCTGCTAAGTCACTTCAGTCATGTCCGACTCTGTGCAACCCCATAGACGGCAGCCCATCAGGCTCCCCCGTCCCTGGGATTCTCCAGGCAAGAACACTGGAGTGGGTTGCCATTTCCTTCTTCAATGCGTGAAAGTGAAAAGTGAAAGTGAAGTCGCTCAGTCGTGTCCGACTCTTCGCGACCCCTTGGACTGCAGCCCACCAGGCTCCCCCGTCCATGGGATTTTCCAGGCAAGAGTACTGGAGTGGGGTGCCATTACCTTCTCCAAATAGTGATCTTAAGTCAGAGTGATTCCCTGTTCCTGGCTCTCAGTTTTCCTCAGGTTCATATGGGCTTGAAAGATCAGCCAAATCTTCTAGGAGAGCCCAGAAGAGCCCAGTTATGGTGAGTGTATTCAGAGGGATCCTGATTTGCTTATGTCAATGATCTTTTATGTAGCAGTAAACTCACAGTGGACAGGTTCTGGTAGTGAAGTCTCTGTTGAGAAATTTGTTAACTCCAGTATGTTCTGGAATGGAAATGAGTTTCACTTAAAAGATCAGTTTTCATACTTCATGGTATGACAGATCAATGACCCCAAGTAGAGTTCTGTCTCACAGGTACTAATGCCTTGTGGAATTTAGCTTCTCTTCAATGGGCAGATGGATAAGCAGAGCTTGTGAAAGATTTAAAATACTAGCTATACACTGAAGACTTCCTCATTCTTGACTCCATCTTTGACTTTCTCCTGATCTCCAGACTTGTGTATCCAGCTGCCTGATCAACATCTTTAAGTAGGTGCCTAATTGGAACTTCAAACTTGACATTTCCAAAACAGAAATATTATTCATCTCTAGAACTGGCTACATAATTTGCAGGGCCCAGTGCAAAATGAAAATACAAAGCGTCTTGTGCAAAAAGTAGGAAAAAGTGCCGTTAAAATATTAAAACAGAAAGCTTTTTCCTTTTTTCCTATGCCCTCTCTCAACTTGTCATAGTGTTTTTTTCATTTGTTATTAATGTCATAGTTCCTCAAACATGAGGAATAATCATCCATGAGTACAGAGCATCACAGGGCCAGGAGAGATGACAGCAACAGGAACTAGAGGCAGTGCATGAGTCAGGACAGGACAATCAAGCCAGGCATCTCTTATTCTTGTGGGTCACTACCTTTTCAAAGGGTACTGAAGCCTCCATACAGGGTGATGCTAGGTATCCAGAAGTAGGATGGCCTGGGGAAGTGTGGGATGAACATACATCCTGGAGTAGAAGGTCTCAGAGGTCATGGACAATGAAGGCAAGACTGAGCAGGACTTGGGGTATCTGCTAAGATCCCATCCTAGGGAAGAAAGGTGTCAGCAGAAGTCATAATCACATGTGATTTGTGGCCCCACTGTTCCATTGGACTTCATTTACAAAACACAAAATCAAAGATCCCTAAAATGTTCTCCTCCACGATTTTCTTCTCAAATGTTACCTCCTTGGAGAGAGGTTCTGACTATCCTATTTGAGGTGCTTTTTCCTCTGACAAAAACTGGCGTGTCTTTTCTCATACCAATAAGCAATTCTCCAGTTCTCTGAAACCAGCTGGTATGAGTCCAACAATTCCTTTTAATTATGACACAAACTATACAGAGTCAGCACAGAACCCACAGGTAGAAAGCTTGATTCCACAAGACTGCCTTTCACTCCAGATCCTGGTTGCAATCCCAGGCCACCTGCAAGTCTGACTGATCAGCTATAAATTGGGGATTCTCATGACACAAAGCTAGTGGAGGTGACAGAATTCCAGTTGAGCTATTTCAAATCCTGGAAGATGATGCTGTGAAAGTGCTGCACTCAATATGCCAGCAAATTTGGAAAACTCTGCAGTGGCCACAGGACTAGAAAAGGTCAGTTTTCATTCCATCCCAAAGAAAGGCAATGCCCAAAATTGTTCAAACTAATGCACAATTGCACTAATCTTATATGCTAGCAAAGCAATGCTCAAAATTCTCCAAGCCAGGCTTCAGCAGTACGTGAACCATGAACTTCCAGTTGTTTAAGCTGGATTTAGACAAGGCAGAGGAACCAGAGATCAAATTGCCAACATTTGTTGGATCATCAAAATAGCAAGAGAGTTCCAGAAAAACATCTATTTCTTCTTTATTGACTATACCAAAGCCTTTGACTATGTGGATCACAACAAACTGTGGAAAATTCTTAAAGAGATGGGAATACTAGACCTGCCTCCTGAGAAATCTGTATGCAGATCAAGATACAACAGTTAGAACTGGACATGGTACAACAGACTGGTTCCAAATTGGGAAAGTAGTACATTGATGCTGTATACTGTCACCCTGTTTATTTTTCTTATGTGCAGAGTACATCTTGTGAAATGCTGGGCTGGATGAAGTACAGGCTGGAATCAAGATTGCTGGGAGAAATATCAATAACCCCAGATATGCAGATGATACCACCCTTATGGCAGAAAGTAAAGAAGAACTAGAGCCTTTTGAAAGTGAAAGAGGAGAGTGAAAAAGTTGACTTAAAACTCAACATTCAGAAAACTAATATCATGGTATCAGGTCCCATCAACAATGGAAACAGTGAGAGAGTTTATTTTTTTTAAGCTCCAACATCACTGCAGATGGTGACTGCAGCCATGAAATTAAAAGATGCTTGCTCCTTGAAAGAAAAGCTATGACCAACCTAGAGAACATATTAAAAAGCAGAGCCATTACTTTGCTGACAAAGGTCCATCTAGTCAAAGCTATGGTTTTTCCAGTGGTCATGTTTGGTTATGAGAGTTGGACTATAAAGAAAGCTGAGTGCCAAACAATTGATGCTTTTGAACTGTGGTGTTGGAGAAGACTCTTGAGAGTCCCTTGGACTGCAAGGAGATCAAACAAGTCAATCCTAAAGGAAATTAGTCCTGAGTATTCATTGGAAGGACTGATGCTGAAGCTGAAGCTCCAATACTTTGGCCACCTGATGCAAAGAACTGACTCATTGGAAAAGACCCTGTTGCTGGGAAAGATTGAAGACAGAAGGAGAAGGGAATAACCAAGGACATGGTTGGGTGGCATCACTGACTCGATGGACATGAGTTTGAGCAAGCTCCGGGAATTGGTGAAGGACAGGGAAGCCTGGCATGCTGCACTCCATGGGGTCGTAAAGAGTTGGACACGACTGAACAACTGAACTGAACTGATGACTCTCCTCCTTCAATTCATAACTGCTAGAAGAGTTCACAGAACTCAGGAAGACACTTATGTTTAGTACTTTGTCATAAAGCTGCAAATGAATAGCTAGTTGAAGATGTAAATAGAACAAGGTCCAGAAGGATCCCAAGCACATTATTTCCCCATGGAGTTGGGTGTGTTATCCTCCTAGTATGTGGATTTGTTCCCCAGCCTGGAAGCTCTCTGAACCTCTTTATTCAAGAATTTTTATAGAGCCCAGTCTCCAGTTCCCCTTCCCCTTCCTGAAGCTAGGGAGTGGGTGGTTTCCAGTCACTTGGTCTTTCCAGAGACCAACCCAACCTGAGGCTACCTAAGGGTCCCATCCTCAGTTTTCTTACTGATATGAGCTCAGGTGTGTCTGAAAGTTGCTCATGGTATATGATAAAAGATACTCCTATCACTTAGGAAATTCCAAGGGTTTTATGAGCTCTGGCCAGAAACAAAGACTAAAGCTACTTTTAATTACACAGAAAAACACATTATTCTCTTACCCATTCTCAACTTTATTTTTCTTCCTCATATTTAGCACAACTTTTAAATTAATAATTTATCTGTTTATCAACCAGTTTCTTTTTTGTGTGTTATGACATTATTTGTAGTTAATTCATACCCAGTTACATGGAAAGAATATGTATTGCTGAACAGATATTTTATTAAAACAATTTTGCCTTTATTTACTCACTAAGAATATTTAATAGATAACTGTTTGTTGAATAAGTCCATAGCTATGTGAGGGATTATGGGGGAATATGAAGGTAAATTAGACAGAGTCCCCATCTTCACAGTGCCTGTCATTAAAGGGTCACACGTTAAAATTTTAATAAAAATTATTGAACTTCAGTGGGGAAAAAAAGTTGCTTCTTCTGAGGAGATTGAGTCAATGACAAAGTATACCTAAGTTGAGCTTCAAAGAATGGATACTAAATATTCCAGTCCTTTTTTTCTTATGATTTTTTTTTTCTGTATATAACTTGAAAGTTGTCTTAAGGTTCTAGGCTTATATGGACCAAGCTACATAATTGTGTCTAGATAACTTAGAATGAATGCAATTTTTAAAGGGTGTACTAACAATGAAATATGAATAACTGATCAGAAAAATTAATCTTAACCCATATTTTTCTTATGAAGATTTAGGAATGCCTAGATGGATGGAAAATATAGTGTATTGTCTTAGTATTTGAACCAAGTAAAAGAATAAGTGCTGGTGTAATGAGAAATGTTAAATGTGATGGACAAACCAGCTGAACAAACAGGCTGGGAATTTGTTTTATGAAACTCACCTTACAGAATTTCACCCAATAAAATACATGGGCATGCAGTATTAATTTTTTCTGTGTCTATGTATCATCACAAAAGAACCTTTTTAAATCATATTCTGGGTGCACACTTGGTCCCATTTGAACACAGTTTATGAACACTTACTTCCTTATTTGAATTCTACCTTTTGACAAACGGGCAAGAGTCCAAGCATGGTTAACTGTTAGTCTAATACAAGTAGACCTGAATCTTAATGCAAAACAACTCAAATTCACCAGAACTCAACATACTATGAAATTGTAACCTTGTATTTTATTTGGTTGTCCTCAGTTTAAGTCCATATCCTTTTCAAACTGAAAAATAAATATCTTTGAATACAACTGAATGGAAATACAAGTTATATGACAGCAACTACAATAAAAATCATTTTAATAAAAAAACAAAACAATAAAACAGAAGTTAGAAAAGCCATGTTTCTTTTAACCCATTGATTCCTCATTATGCAAGATTATCCCCAGAAGCCTGCACTCCACCACTTTTCCCAGTTCTGACACAGATTTGGCCAGAAATGAAGGAATTCAGGGCAAAATGAATTAACTCTTTGCTGCTTTGCCAAATAAATATTTAAACTTTTTTTTTTTTTTACTCCTTCCTTCCTATACCTTCCAAGACATCTGTGAATGGAGTTAGACACAAATCCTTTGTAGTCATGGTCTGTAAATTTTGTCTATTGAGAGCAACACAACCAAGTTAAAATGCCCTTTGAGCAATTTAGTGTGTATCACTATTAGTTTTTCCAATATTTTAGAGGGGTAGTTTCCCTCTAAAATATTTTTGGATATCCTGCATCAAATCCTGTGTGGACAGTGTTTGCTCTATTTCCTACTTCCAGTTTAGTTTGCATTTTGTTACAGTTATTCCTGAACTTTCTATCCTTTAAATGTGTTGTTCTGGTAATCTTGTTAGAACTGTCTGTATTTTTAAGCTGTTAAGAATTCAAATAAAAACATCCTTATCTTGCCTTTAATAATAAGTCATACATTTGAAGCAAATGAATACTCATGTGTTACTTGTTTCTGCATTTACTGTTTTCAAAAAATAACGATAGCTGTTTGATTGGTGTTCATCAGCCCTCATCTGCTTCGTTAAAGCTGACGAGAGCTATCTGCAGATCACAGTCCTTGAGTAGATACTGCAGAGGCAGGATTTAGCCAATTTACCAAACCGGAGTTTGCAGATTCTGCTGTTGCTTGCTAGTGTGGACAATCTCTTTGAAGTTGGAATCCCTAGGGACAAGTTTGAGAGGGTGCTGAGTTGCTTCAAATGGTATCATATTTAACACCAGAAAAAATCCATTGTGAAGGAGCTGGCAGCACTGTACTGCTGTGCTGAGATGCTTTTTCTGAGAGAGTAGAATTTCGATAAAAGGACAGAATAACAATGTACTGTATTGATTTAACGTGGAAGACAACAGTGATTCTTGCTTATTTTTTTTTCTCTTTCTTTTTTTGGTATTGTTTTCTTGTCGATCCTTTTCACTTGAGCACTGTTTCCACATTTTTCCACTGTGAGCCCAGACTTGGATTAAATCACATGGGAAGCGAAGTTCCTGTATTAATTTCAGCTTGCTTTTGAAAGCATCAGCTCACAGGATAGAAGCTCATCACACTTCAGCTTGTAAATGCTCTGGCAGGCTTGGCTAGTCAACTTGCAACATTTCAGGGCTGCAAACCTCATTGCTTGTTGGTAGATACAGGAGACACAGTTCATGGGTATCAGGTTTCAATGGGGGAAAAAAAAGTAGTAAGAAATGTTCTAATGCAGCAACACAAACACACAGATTTTTGTAAAGTGCAAGTAGATCATAAGTTGAGGCCTCAGAGAACTCAGTAATCAATTTAATATAAAATGACATGCAATTTATTTCTATCAATTTGCCTTGTTTGCTTTTTAAAAAATTTTTTTCCATCTTTTGTTTTAAAGAGCTTTTCGAGGAGGTGCTTGTTAAAGGAGTCTTTTGGCAGGTTGTTCCCCCAAACTATGGGAAGAAATGGGAAGTAAAATGGAGATGGCAGAAGCTGAATGATGCCTTTAAATTGACTGACAACATCATTCCCTATTATTACTACCTTGTAGACTGCCAAAGAACTAATGTACTTCAGACATCTAATGTAATTAATTCAGGACCACAAGTCTGAATCACAAATCTACATGTGGATTCAGTAGGAAAAAGAAAAATATGGTCCGGAGGAGAAAAAATATCTTTTTGCACAGCTACCTCTAATTTTAAACAGGGTATAAATTAAACATTCTTTGATAATAATATGCAATGACAGCATAATCATATGCTAACATTTAATCACCTTTTATATACAATATTACCCTGATTCTTCTTTAAAATTTTATGTTGTATATTGCTGTACATTTTTCTTGCTGATTGATTCTCTTTATTACTACTGATTTTATTTATGCTGCTAATTTTTTTTTCCTAAGCATATATTTTAATGAGTAGTTTTGTTCCTCTAACGTCTACAGAATAAGAGAATTCAGCACACCTGCCTAAATAAGATGCTTGAGATCACTGAGGAAAGAAATTGACATTTTACTTTACCCTCAGCATGGAGCCGGGGGCAAAGTTTGATCTGAAAACTTGCAAATTAACCAAAACTGTCACTCAGGAGTTATGGGCCTGAATGCTGCAAAATATGTTCTTTGAAGTCCTCATTTCAGCAAAATTATTAAAAACTTTATATCTAATTAAAATTGTAACTGCATTCCCATTTTTCAAAATCTCTATATCCTCAGGGCCAATTGGGATGAGCGAATCTGCACCCTCCTCTCTGAGCAGGCTGAACTGCTCCTACAGCAATATCAGATCATTACCATCTCCCCAGCTGAGAGGGAGCAGCCATTATCATGCAGCATTATTAATCTTCTTGTCTTATCAACTTGCAAATCACAAGCCATTGAGCCTTATGGCATGGTTCTGGGTCCATAGTTATTCATTTTGTAGGTCTACCTAGCCTTTGAGTCTCCTTAATCACCTGAAGATTGTCAGTCTCTTACCTTGGCCTGCCCCTATGGCCCTTCTCAGCTCCTGTGAAACGTCCATGATGTTCTTTCTCTCTCTCTCTTTCTCAAGAGAAAAAAAAGAAAAGACTTTTATTTAAAAGAGGGAGAGAGAGAGTGCACAAGAGAGAAAGAGAGACAGTAAGGAGGATAAATTTCATTAATGGATGTGAATTAACATCCTACTGCCAAGAGCTGACCCTTTCTCCTGACATGTACGTCTAAGTCATTCTTGTCACTCTCTCCCCCATTAATATTCTGAAAAAGACAGTACATTGAAGAGAATAGAATGAGATAGTTCCCTTAAACAGGCACTGTTGACCTTAGGTTGGGGATTTTTCTTTAATTTGCTTTTCTTAAAAATAAAATATTAATCATATTGGAAAAGGCGAGCAGAGTTCCTCTACATTTTTTCAATATATTCCGTTTTAATATTGCACTCATTAAATTAAGTCATTGAACATTTTGAACATTTTTAAGTGCCAAAAGAAGATAGAAATGTAATTTCCAAGAGAAAGTAGATGAGACAGGCTGAGGTACCCTTGTGACAACTCTTATTTCTGCCAACCTCAATGTTCATGCCATAAACACTGGTCTTTGGGGATCTTAAATGCCTCCTGATCATTTTAATATTATAAGTTTTTAATTTCATGAAAGTACAATATTCCAACATGAGTTTCAGCTCTTAGCAAAATTTCAATCACAGGGTTTCTAGAACCAGTCAGATGTTATGATTGCTATTATTAAAGATTTTAGTTTATAATATTGGTTGATGACTGAATTTGGGTGAGACACAAAATAAATGAAAATGAATATTTGACCTAGATTTTTAGAATAATGCAGATATATTTAAGTTCACGTTATATGTAGGTATTCTATTAACTATCACTATCATATGTAATGATAACTTTATGACTTTGTAATTAAAATCATTTTGCCCTGCAAAAATAATATTATATGCCTATAATCACCTGGAAAGAACCTTTGCCCTTTTATCATTTCGAAAAGAAGGTCATTTAGATGAGAAACTGTAATATGAATTTGGAAAGGACTGGTACAGTGGATTAATGCACTGGCTTTTTCATCTCTGGAGGCCCGTGTTAAAAATGTGACTTAGGACACTTGTGAAATGAATTTGATGGTAGTGATGAAACCCTTAAGTGTGCCTTAGTATATATACATAATTATCTTAAAACTTAAAGATGCAACCAATTAACAAACTGGCCTCAAAACAGCAAAAGTCTCTACTTCAGAATTAAGATATATTTATAGCTCTTTCTGAGGATTCTGATATTTTCAGGAAGCATAAAGCCCTTACACATTATTTATGATTTGAGCTAAATTTGAAATGGCTAAATTAGAGAGAAGGTAAATTTAGGTCCTTATATAAGAGTTCTTTGGTTTCTTATTTTAATTGTCTTAGATCGCACAGGAACTATTAATATTAGCTTAGGTTTCAGTTAGATAAGTATAAAGTAGAGTAATTTGCCAGTACAGCCAATCAGGCAGATTCTTCTCCAATTCTGTAATTTTTCTGTGGATTAGGTAGTTTTATATAAGTTGGAAAATAAACACTCATATTTCGTTTTATCAGGTTAAACACAATCGGGGAAAGTAGGGTAATCAGAATTTAGTGAAATATTTAACCGAATGGTTATTGGGTTGGAGCTAACTACTTTCAGTCTATTATTTGTAAATTCTAGGACAAGTATCTCCTCATAACTGTAACTGATTTTCTCATAATACAACACTTAACATAAGCTTCTGGTATAATGAATGATATAACTTGCATTCTCAGTTGCTACTGCTGCTGCTGCTACTGCTAAGTCGCGTCAGTTGTGTCCGACTCTGTGCGACCCCAGAGACGGCAGCCCACCAGGCTCCGCCGTCCCTGGGATTCTCCAGGCAAGAACACGGGAGTGGGTTACCATTTCCTTCTCCAATGCAGGAAAGTAAAAAGTGAAAGTGAAGTCGCTCAGTCATGTCCGACTCTTAGCGACCCCATTAACTGCAGCCTACCAGGCTCCTCCATCCATGGGATTTTCCAGGCAAGAGTACTGGAGTGGGGTGCCATTGTCTTCTCTGCAGTTGCTACTATTTGAGCTTAATTTCTCATGTAGAGGGCTTCCCTGGTAGCTCAGCTGGTAAAGAATCCACCTGCAATGCAGGAGACCCCAGTTCAAACTCTGGGTTGGGAAGATCCCCTGGAGGAGAATATGTTCAAATCCTCAATGATACAGATTAATGTTGTGATGCTGTCTTCTGAAGGAATTATGTAAGCTTTTTTTTTTCCCCTTGAGGATCAGGGATTATTTATTCAACAAACATGTATTCAATGCATACCACGTGCCAGACACTCTCCCCAGTACATAAGATACATCAAGAGAACAAAACAAAGTCCTCTACCCTCATGCAGCTAATGTTCCAGTGGGCAGAGACAAACACTAAATAATAAACATACTATGTAAATTATATTGTATTTTACAAGGTGCTAAGTGTTAAAGGAGAAGATAGAGCAAGGTTAAGGCAGTTGGGGATGCAAGAATGTGGAATGGGGGTGATAGGGAGCAAGAGAATGAGTGTTGTATTAAAATAAGAAAAATGAGGAAGTCACCCAAATGGCAATCTAGAGGAGAAACATTCCAGGAAAACAGAATAAAACCATTGCAGGGTTTATGTAGAAGAGTAACATGATCTAAGTTATATTTTTAAAGGATTAGTCAGGTTACTGTGTTGAGAAAAGATTGTAGATACAAGAGCAGTGACCAAGACAAGCAAGAGCTTGACTAAACTTTCAACAGATTTCTACCTGACTATGGCTCCTCACCTTCCTTTTCTTAGAGCATTAACTTTAGAAAACTTGCAGTTGTAAATTCTTCCTCAGACCTTTTGAGATATAAATCTTTTCCTGGCCTCTTGCCAGTTTTACAACCCAGGAATGTCTTTCTCAAGGCTCTGGGAGCCATCTCTTTGAGATGTAATCATCAAGAAGAGGGTGTCCCTATCTCCCAGGCTCTGTGGGAGGGCAGCAGCCTAACTTGGATAAGCACCAATTAGCAAACACAGATGATCTAATCACTTCAACAGCCACCCCTGAGCTTCTGCAAGACTTTTCCACTAGCTCATTCTAGTGCTTAGAAGTTCTTCTGCTTTTTGTTTCAGCAAAGTTAAAGTTGAATTCAATATGCTTCCATATGGAAATAGTCTTGAATACAAGTCTTATTTGGCTTTTTCAATGAAAAGTTTCTTTTCTAATTCAAACAGAAAGATCTATTAGGAGGCTCCTAGGTTTTCTAGGCAAGAGATGAAGGTGGTATAGATGTGGGTGATATTAGTCAAAATACACTTTAAAGCTAGTCTTTACTCATAGAATTGGCAAGAGGAAGGAATATGAAGTCAGGTACATCTCCAGGGTTTTTGACCTCAATGACTGGAAGGAAGGAATTGCTGTCTGTATGATGAGGTAGGTTATGGATTAAGCATGCCAGCACGTTTGTCTGAACTCACCTTGAGTCCTTGTACAATTGAAAGAAAGAATTTAAATCTTCATTTTCAAAGCAACAGTTTCTCATTGGAGTCACTTGTTCATGCAAACCATTCGTACTATTTTTGTTCTAAAAGAAGAAATGTATTGCTTTGAATGATTCAAAATGCTCATTTTCATTAGTGCCAGGAATAATTTTATTTAGTTAATTTTTATTATGGATAAGCATCATGTATAAGGCTGGAGAACATCAGCCAGCTATGTTCCAAAGGTGAGTTTAAAGAACAACCTATTAACTAAAGCCATAAAGAATGTGCTTGTCAGAGAACTATAATCAATATCCCATGATAAACCTTAATGGAAAGTTATGAAATATATATAATAAGAAAAAGAATATTTATACATATAAAATGGGTCATTTTGCTTTATTATGGTAATTAACACAACATTGTAATTCAGCTTTACCTCAGTAAAAAAAAAAAAAAAAGAATGTGCTTGTGACAGGAGTAACAGAATTAAAACAGAGAGTTTTGATGAATGATCTCTGGAGGCAGGGCTGATGGTACAGTTGATATTACAGAACCGGGCTTTCTGATAATAGTGGAGATGTTAGCATTTCATTACCAGAAGGAAAGGTAAAAGCTGGGAGCAATTGTTGTGAGGTATAGAAAGGCTGGAGTATTAACTAGAACAATATAACCTGCAAGGAGCCTGATGGTCTTAGGGGCAAGGTTTATGAACAACCAACAAGAATGATGCTCAATTTATATAACTGAGAGAAATCAAGAATAGGTGATCAGGAGACTGAAAACCTATCTCCAAATACAGGAGTTAGGACTTCAAAATATGGATTTGAGGACACAGTTCATCTCACAGTAGTACCCATTTATGGTCTTCCCCAGGGCTGTATTAATGCTTTCATCCTCTGTTGTAAAATAGTCTGATGGGTTCTGAATGGTCTTCATATTCCTACGGAGAAAAATGCCAGTTCACTGTATCAAGTCCATTCTATTAATTAGACCTGATTATCAAGAATTCTTGAGTACATTGGAGGCCCATGCATGTTAAGTACATGCTCAAAAGGTTAGGAGATAAACTCAACAAAAGGATCCACAGCATCAGTGAGATCTTTAGGGATTCATGATATAGGGCATGGCACAGTATACCTTTTTAATAAGGTTTAAAAATTTCTCTTGATAAAATTGACATTCAATAAATGTTTTAATTAACCCAATTAGCCATATTTTTAAAGAGTCCTAGAAAGAAATAATACTAATTTATCTGTTAATAACTGATAATTTTGTGTAAATTTTAACCCAATATTGTTTTTAGTACATACTATACACCCCTTGGAGAAGGCAATGGCAACCCACTCCAGTACTCTTGCTTGGAAAATCCCATGGGTGGAAGAGCCTGGTAGGCTCCTCCAGTACTCTTGCCTGGAAAATCCCATGGGTGGAGGAGCCTGGTAGCGTCCGTGGGGTTGTACAAAGTCGGACACGATTGAAGTGACTTAGCAGCAGCAGCAGCATACACTCCTAACCCTTGGAATACAAGAAAATAAAGCTAAAAAGTTTGAGAACAATGTTAGCAGATGCCAACTGATGCCTACTAGTAGAAAAAAGAACAAACTTTTGCCAAATTCCAGAGACTTTCAAAATAAACACACTTTTTAGGCACACAAATACAACCAAATGTATGGAAGAAGTTGCATCTCTCTCACAGTTTTATAAAGAGCTATTCATATCTCTTTCTTCTCATACTGGCCACAGGCAAATTTCTCTGAGCCCAAACTAAAGCATTTATTATTCTGTTGGAGTCTCAGAAGGTATGTATTCTGAGATCCAAATAAGATTTAGAAAATTCCTCCTGGCTTATTCTTCAAATGTCAATTATTTGTAGTAAACCAATTTTATTTTTATTCTCAGTGGAAAAAAAGCAAATAAAACACTTTACATTTAACCAAAGAAATGTTTGTATCATGTACTGCTAACAGCAGAGGAAGTAATAAATGGAAACTCTACTTACAAATCATATGCTTCTGCTTTCTTACATGCCCTTTAGAACAGTTGGTTTATTGGTTAACAAAAATAGTTCACTCAAATTAATGTTTTGAAATTATTTTTAAAAGAGAAACACTAACATTTTTTGATCCTTGACAATATAAATATATTGTGAAAGAATTCAGGTTAGTAGCTTACAGATAGACAGTATGCATATGATACTTTGCTTGTCCTTCCCTCATTATCCCTATATAAGAATGATATGTAATGAAGTTATGAAAAAGACGGGATACACGAGATACCATATTTTCTAGGTTTCTAGAAGACAGCAAACTCAATGCCTATTAGAACTGGTTCTTACATTTTAAATGTATTTTCTAGGAGAAATGGTTTTAGAAATCTTTATTGGGTAAATTACTGAATGATTTAGTCAGATCTTATCACTAGTGAAATTGTAGCATCAAGGGATGGATAAAATCTGTATCTGTACATACATGAGAGAGAGTAATCTTTCATAAGTTTCCATTAAAGTATTTTGCAAGGGATATTTGGCAACCTAGATCAGTTTTTTTTTTTTTTCAGTGACTGTCCAATGTTTATTCTAAAATTTTCCTTTTTGTATATTAATTTCATAAAAGTCATTTCTAGTCTCCTGACTTACCTACCAATAATGTGGCAAAGTCCAATTTTGTATCTATTGTCAACATTCACTATTTGTATTACGAAGTATGGAGGAGTGATCAGAGTATGGGCAGTGAGAGTATGGGAGAGGATAAGGACCATAGTATGTAGTGAATTAGTAGTGAAAAGTATCATGTGTAGAAAGACATCGTTAACAAGATCCTGTTCATTCACTTGACTTATTTAGTACACTCCTGGTAGAAGCCATGTATTGTCCTAGGTCTGGGGTTATTGTGATGAACTGAAGGAGGCATAACTTGGCTGTCATGTAGCTTACAGCCTAACAGAGGATCATTGCTTGATTGACCATACAGCATTCAGAAGCAGGACACTATTAAACTTATAATGAAAGAATGTGACCTGGACTGTGGGTTCAGGGAACATTTTCATGAGAACATTAAACAAGCTAAGATTTGAATTATATATATGGATGCACAAGGGGAAATTTGTTGGATGAAAGAGAGAACTAAGAAAAGGTAAAAACATATGGAAAGAGCCTAGAGCATGCAGGGCACTGATGGAAGGTTTAAATTTAAGGCTAGAACAGGGTGGGCAAAAAGGAGAGTGTCTTAAGATAGGGTTTGAAAAACAGGCAGGAACCACACCACACAGGGTCTTGTGTTCCAGGGAAAGATTTTAGCCTTTATCCTAAGACCAGTAGTAAGTCGGTGAAGACTTTCACTATATCTTCATGTAATAATTTAGTGTATATGCCATGTTGCTGTAACAACAAAACCCTAATACAAACTTCAAGTAAGATTGAAGGTTTTTTTTTTTTTTTTTCTTTTTCTCTTGTCTGTAAGAGTCCAAAGCATACAGGTAGTTCTATTCCAAGGAGCCTTCCACTGACCCAAGCTGGTGAGCCACTCTGCCAGCCCTGTATTTCTGCTTCCTTGTATCCTCCAGATTTCTATTTCTAGAGAGTAGGAAGGGAGAAGAGAAAGTTAAGGTCAAAAGTCTTTGTCTTTAACAAGCATATAATAATTCCATTATATTATTTGACCTGAACCAAATCGCATGGGTAAAATATTAATTTTCTGTAAAGATTATTTCCTTTCAGATTGTTTAATGGCCATGATACAGGCATTTGCTTAAGGATGGCTAGGAGCAGGGAAGATATAGTAAACATTTTTCAAATATTCTGAAGCTCAGTTTAAAAATGGGTGACATAAATGTGAGTTAATCAGAAAACATAGGAACAGCCAAGTATTGACAAACTCCAATAATTTGCAGTGTCTTTTCTGAATAAAGCCTTCACTGTCAAATGTGATTTCACTAAAGTTCAATTACCATCTTAGACACACAACTTAGAAAAACTGTGCATCTACAGCTGACATATCGATGAAGACTTGACATAGAGAGTTATCAACAAGACAGCTACTAAGTAGGATTTGGGATGGGACTACAGGGAAGAGTTCAATTTTTCTTATCAATTTGACTGAAAAATATCTTGGCTCCAGTGAAAGCAGATTTGGGAGAAAAGATAATGAGTTCAGTTTAGTTACCAAATTCAAAGAACAATTCCTATATCCCTTTTCTGAGTTACTGGAAGTATGATGATGAAAAACACACAATTTCTGGAAAGATAGTTGTGTAATTAACTGTCATGGTAGGTAGTTATATTAAGCTATATTCATGATATGGTTGCTAAGTAAAACAGAATAATAAACTGTATTAAAGAAGGAAATTTATATTGCAAGGAGGAGAATTTGAATGGTTAATTTGAATCATGAAATATGAATTACAACTTCTCCAATAGATAATGAGAAAGCATTTTACCAAAAGGGAATTACATGTGTTAAGTTGGAAAAAAATCATATGAAGTATCATTCGTTCATTTGCCAAATATCCAGGAACTCTTTTAGTTCTCTGGAGATATAAGTAATACAGTAAAAAAAATAAATAAATAAATCCCTAACTTCATGGAGCTTATAGTCTGGTGGGGGAGATACAAAATAAACAAATAAACTAATTAAATATGAGAAGAAGTGCTATGGAGAAAAAGAAAACATGAAAGGGAAACAGATTACTGTGCGCTGCTTGTGTGAAAAGAAAATGATGGTGTTTTGAATTAGGGCATTTGAATTGAGTAAGTATAACTGATAAGGTGATATTAGAGTAAAATACCTGAAGGAAGGGAGGAAGCAAGCCATGCACTTATAGAATATGTGTATGTGTGTGCACATATGCACATTCACAGCTGGTTGTGGGGTTCACAGGAAGAGGTAATATTAAGTGCAAAGTCTATGAACTAGGAATGGCTTTGATGACATTTGATTCATTGGAATGGAATGAACAAGAATGAAAATGTAAATGTTGAGAAAGGTGGACCAGAAGGGGTAATAACACGTAGTGCCTTGTAAGTAATTGTTCAAACGTTGCCTTTTGCTCTGGAGGGTGACAAGTTTATTTTAGGATTGAAAGGGTTCTCTATGGCTGCTATGATAAAAATACATGCAGAAAGTAAGGATGGAAGTAAATAATTCAGTTAGAAGGCTACAAGAACAATCCAATATGGCTTGATTGATAAACTTCATGCTTTTTATGTTCTTCTTCATAAAAAGAACAGATGAGAGTTGAACTTAGAAGCGTAGCTGAGGCCAAATAACAATGTCTCTTGCATATTAGGCATAAGAATTAGATCTGGTCTAGTACAGTGAGGAACTATTCAAGCATTCTAAAAAAGAAAAATCTGATCAGCTGGCACCAAACACAAATTAATCCAAGTTCTATACTATCATCCATGCTCTCATCAATTACTCTCGTTATGTGAACCTCTTTTTCACATATCTGCATTCACCAAGAAACATAGCTGCCAACAGACCCTGGCCTTGTATCTCACACTTTGAAAATTAGTGTAACTAATCTCTATCTCTTCCAAATTAAAAAGAAATAATGGAGTATGTATGCATTGATCTTAGGCCATGGAGCAGAGTCTATTAATGGGAAGGCTCTACTATAACCCTGTTAGGAGTTTTGTGTCTTCTTAGGATCTAATAAGCAGGAAGGAATGTCACATCTACCCCACAGTGAGAAAAAGCTAGATAAGCTACAAAGAATAACTGTTAAAATTCCTTAGAGATCTGAAAGGCAGGGAAACTGAGTAGCCTGAAATCTGAGGATGAATATGCTCTTTTAAGAAGAGAGATGATGCACAGATGATCTTACCTTTGCTGAAATATTAGAAGAAATATAATGACTGTCATACAAATTGTTAAGAAGAAATCAGTTAAACTGTTAACAAATTTCTGAAGACAGAGTGTGGCTAGAGCAACAATATAGAACTTTTGTGAACCCCAGACACAAGGGAGATTTTGTGCAAACTCACAGGCTCTCTTCTATGACCCCCACTAGGTGCTGATGGGAAAGATTGGGAGCAGGCAAGACACTAGAGAAAGTTCCCTTCAGTATTATAGGCAATGAGAAAGGATTATCTAGTTCTGCAGGAAAGGAACAAAACTTCACTCCTCACCTCAAAACTCCTCTTTAACAGAAACAAAAAAACGGTTCAAGATAGAGAAAGAAGGAGGAGAAGAGGAGAAAGATTAGAAGAAGGAGAAAAAAAAAAGTCCTTGAATAGACAGTGGCTAGAATTACCCCAAATAATGAAAGATATCAAACCACATTCTCAAAAAGTTTGAGCACCTCTAGCAGGATAAATATGATCACACACACACACACATGTCTATTAAGGCACATCATATCCAAGCTACTAAAAGTAAGGGATATTGTAGAAAGGAAATAATGAAGGCTGACAAAGTAAAAATGACCGAGCATATAAAGAAAGGATTATATTATATGTTAGGATTCTTGTCAGAAAATGAAAGCCGAAAGAATAGTAGAGTGACTTTTTTTTAAGCGTTGAAGGAATAAAGAGGGCTACCTAGAATCCTATATTAGGTAAAAATTTCTTTCAAAATAAAAACTACATAAAGAATCATATATCAAAGTTTGTCATACTGTATTAAAAGCAAGATCCAGCTGTTGGCTATATACAAAACAGTTTATTTTCAAACACAAATAGATTGAAATTGAAAATATGGAAAAAGACATATAATATAAATGATAATGATAATGGCGGTGGCCATATTTATATTGGATAAAAATAGACTTTAATATGAGAAATGTTACAGGAGACAAAGATAAGTGTTTAGTAATGATAAAAAGGTCAATATATCAAGGAGATATAACATTCATACACACATATATACACCTTATAAAAATATATACTTTATATGTTTTATAAAAAGCATAAAATAAAAAATGTAATTTAAGAGACAAACAATGATTATAGTTGGTGATCTTAATACTCGCTTCTCAGTAATTGACAGCATCACTAAATTGAAGACTAACAGGAATATAGAAGAATTCAACAACACTATCAACAACTTGATAGAACATTCCACCCCATGCTCCATAAAAGAAAAACTATATATACACTGTGCGTTTCATCAAAGTTTAAATCCTTTCCTTCAAAGGTGGTCATTAATAAAAGGAACAGACAAGCTGCATACCAAGAAACTATTTGTAAATCATGTATCTGATAAGTACTGTATCCGAATATATATAAATTTTGTGACTTAATAAAAAGACAAACAATCCAATAAAAATTGGGCAAAAGATGTGAATAAATACCAAAGATGATATATGCATGGACAATAAGACAAATGAAAAGATACTCCACATTGTTACTGAATAAGGAAATGCAAATTGTGACACAGGATAGCACTACATACCCACTAGCTGCTCCAGGAGATAGGCATTATTGTTGTTGAAGATACAGAGAAAGTGGATCCTCAAGTATTATTGTCAAGAAAGTAAAAGGAGACCTAACTTTGGAAAGAGCTTGATACTGTCATACAAAGTTAAGCATGCTCTTATTATAAGAGCTAACAATTCTACGCCTATGTGTTTATCCACAAGAAATGAAACCCTATGTTCACACACAGATTTGTATTTGTATATTCATAGCAGCTTTATTTTTATTAAGCATAAACTGGAAAAAATCTAAATGGCCATCAACTGGTGGCTAGCTAAGCAAAATGTGATATATTCATACAATGATACACAAGTTAATAATGACACACAAGTTAAAAAAGAAACACCTACTGATAGAAAGCAGCAACATTATATCCTCAGTAATATTATGCTAAGTGAAAAAAGCCAAAATTAGATGACTCCATATTCGTATGATTACATTTTTATGAAATTTCTTAGAAAAGGTGATGTTATAGACACAGAATACAAGTTAGTGGTTTAGTGGGAATAGTGGTGGAATGGGGGAATTGATTGCAGTTGGTCATGGGAAGGAATGTTTTGGACAATGGAAGTGTTCTTAAGCCAGATTGTGCTTATGCTTGATGACTGTATAAAGTTACTAACACTTATTGCACTGAACACTTCAGATGAACTTAACAGTACATTAGTTATACCTAATGGGAAAGTGAAGAGGAACTAAAGAGCCTCTATATGAAGGTGAAAGAGGAAAGTGAAAAAGCTGTGTTAAAATTCAACATTCAAAAAATTAATATCAAGACATCCAGTCCCATCACTTCATGGTGAATAAGGAAAAAATGGAAACAGTGACAGACTATGTTTCCTTGGGCTCCAAAATCACTGTGGACAGTGACTGCAGCCATGAAAGTAAAAGATGCTTGCTCCTTGGAAGGAAAGCTATGACAAACTTAGTGTGTTTTTCCAGTAGGTATGTACAGATGAGAGAGTTGGACCGTAAAGAAAGCTGAGCACCAAAGAATTGATGCTCTCAAACTCTGGTGCTGGAGAAGAGTCTTGAGAGTCCCTTGGACAGCAAGGAGATCAAACCAGTCAATCCTAAAGGAAATCAACCATGAATACTCATTGGAAGGACTGATGTTGAAGCTGAATCTCCAATACTTTGGCCTGATGCAAAGAACTGACTCATTAGAAAAGATACTGATGCTGGGAAAGATTGAAGGCAGGGAAAGAAGGGGACAACAGAGGACAGACAGTTGGAAGGCATCACCAACTCGATGGACATGAGTTTGAGCAAACCCTGGGAGACAGTGAAGGACAGGGAAGCCTGGTGTGCTGCAGTCCACAGGGTTGCAAAGAGTTGTTCATGACTGAGCAACTGAAGAACCACAGTTATACTTGAAGAAATCATTAAAAAAGAAAATGAAAGGTTTTAGTGAGAGGGCTTTTTTGGTGGCTCAGACAGGTAAAGAGTCCCCCTGCAATGCGGAGACCCAGGTTTGATCCCTGCATCAGGAAGATCCTCTGAAGAAGGGAACAAACCCGCTCTAGTATTCATGCCTGGAGAATCCCATGAACAGAGGAGCTTGGTGGGCTATAGTCCATGGGGTCACAAAGAGTCAGATATGAATGAGTAACTAACACTCACTTTCACTATCTAATTCTACCCAATATCATTTTCTTGTCTTCTCTTTGCCTTGGATAACATATCCTCTTCAATGCATTTCTGTACTGGAGAGGTACAGGATCAGCCACTTTCCCCCGCTACATCTCTCACTTATTTAATATAAAGGGCAAATCACAATAAAATAAGCTAAAACAAAGACTGATCCAGGTATTACATTTAGAAACTGTAGATATTAGCAAATATTTAGCCACCTTTCCATAGCCTCTATATCTTTCTTAAAATTGAACAAATAATGATGGCTTTGAGTAGTGAACTGTTGTCAGCCATCAGTGAGAAAATATTATGAATTTAAATATGTGTTTGTGTGCTCACTTGCTCAGTTGTGTCTGACTCTTTGCGAACCCACAGATTGTAGCATGGGCTCCTATGCTCCATGGGATTTCCCAGGCAAGAATACTGGAGTGGGTTGCCATGCCTTCCTCTAAGGATTCTTCTCAACCCAGGGATCAAACCTGTGTCTCATACATCTCCTGCATATCAGGTGGATTCACCATTGTGCCACCTGGGAAGCAATGAAGTTACATAGCTGCTATTAACAAAAATAAGGAAACATGGTTAAGTTTTCCAGAAATACATGCCTTGATAGGCATTTATATGCCTATAACATATTCGGTTCAGCTCAATTCAGTTGCTCAGTAGTCTGCAAATCTTTGTGACCCCATGAACTGCAGCACACAAGACTTCCCTGTCCTTCACCAACTCCTGGAGCTTGCTCAAACTCATGTCCATCTAGTTAGTGATGACATCCAACCATCTCATTCTCTGATGTCCCCTTTTCCTCCTGCCTTCAACCTTGCCCAGCATTAGGGTCTTTTCCAATGAATCCATTCTTTGCATCAGGTGGCCAAAGAACTGGAGTTTCAGCTTCAGAATCAATCCTTCCAATGAATATTCAGGACTGATTTCCTTTAGGATGGACTGGTTTGATCTTCTTGCAGTCCAAAGGACTCTCAAGAGTCTTCTCTAACACCACAGTTCAAAAGCATCAATTCTTTTGATCAATCAGGCTCTCAGCTTTCTTTATGGTCCAACTCTCTCATCTGTACATCAGACTACTGGAGAAAACATAGCTTTGACTAGATAGACCTTTGTTGGCATAGTAATGTCTCTGTTTTTTAATATGCTGTCTAGGTTGGTCATTGGAGAAGGCAATGGCACCCCACTCCAACACTCTTGCCTGGAAAATCCCATGGACAGAGGAGCCTTGTAGGCTCCAGTCCATGGGGTCACTGAGAGTCGGACACGACTGAGCGACTTCACTTTCACTTTTCACTTTCATGCATTGGAGAAGGCAATGGCAACCCACTCCAGTGTTCTTGCCTGGAGAATCCCAGGGACAGAGGAGCCTGCTGGGCTGCCGTCTATGGGGTCGCACAGAGTTGGACACGACTGAAGCGACTTAGCAGCAGCAGCAGCAGGTTGGTCATAGCTTTCCTTCCAAGGAGCAAGCGCCTTTTAATTTTGTGTCTGCACTCACCATCTGCAGTGATTTTGGAGCCCACCCCACCTCCCCCGCCCAAATAAAGTCTCTCACTGTTTCCATTCTTTCCCCATCTATTCGCCATGAAGTGACAGGACCAGATGCCATGATCTTAGTTTTCTGAATGTTGAATTTTAAGCCAAGTTTTTCACTCTCCTCTTTCACTTTCATCAAGAGGCTCTTTAGTTCTTCCTCGCTTTCTGCCATAAGGGTGGTATCATCTGTGTATCTGAAGTTATTGATATTTCTCCCGGCAATCTTGATTCCAGCTTGTGCTTCATTCCAGCCCAGTGTTTCTCATGATGTACTCTGCATGTAAGTTAACTAAGCAGGGTGACAATATACAGCCTTGATGTATTCCTTTCCTGATTTGGAACCGGTCTGTTATTCCATGTCCAGTTCTAATTGTTGCTTCTTGACCTGCATACAGATTTCTAATGGGTCTATAACATGGGTAAAACTCAAATAGGGTTGTAAGTTAAGTCACAGTGACTAATTAATTATGATAGTTCTTTTTTTTTCATTTATTTGTTTTTTTTTAATTTAATTTTATTTTTAAACTTTACAATATTGTATTAGTTCTTATCTCCATTTGTCCAGCATTTAAGACAACAGTATGTATGTTCAGGAGGAGTCCAAGAACAGGATAAACTTCTATCATGTAAAACATATTTCTATCACATGGTTAATCTATTATTTCTATATAAGTGGAAGGGTACACAGTGTGAAAATGTGAGATGAAATTGATACTCAAAAGTTGATCCAGTTAGGACAGAGGGAAATGACAGAAGTTTGGCTATAAAATTTTTGGAGCCAAGTAATAGAAAGTTTTGAGTTCTGGAACTTTATTTAAGAGCTTTAGTCTACTTTTAATGGGCTTTCCTGGGTGGCTCAGCGATAAAGGATTTGCCTGCTAATGCAGGAGATTCGGGTTAGATCTCTGGGTTGAGAAGATCCCCTGGAGGAGGAAATGGCAACCTACTCCAGTATACTTGTCTGGAAAATCCCATGGATCAAGGAGCCCAGCAGTCTAGAGTCCATGAGGTCACAAAAGAGTCAATCATGACTTAGCGACTAAAGAGCAACAACAACCACTTTTAATAGGGAAGTAGCAGGGGCTTCCCTGGTGGCCCAGGGGTTAAGAATCTGCCTTATAATGCAGGGGACACAGGTTCAGTCCCTCGTAGGGGAACTAACATCCCACATGCCTCATGCCACAACTATGGAATCTGTACCACAATGAAAGGTCCTGCATGATGCAGTAACGATAAACTTAAAAAAAAAAAAATAGGGAAGTAACAATATGAAAGCAATATTTTATAAATAGTGCTGTTGTGTAAGAGAACTGAAGTGATTAGAAAATGAAGAATGAAACATTTAAGTATTTTTATTACAATAAACAGAGCATAATGTAGTAACTAGGAAAGTGATATTGATGATGAAAAGAGCATTAAACCCAGTTGTCAGTTGTTGAAAATTTCCTGTGTAGCAAGCACTGTCTTAAAGTTTTACATTAATTATTTTAATATGTATTTTACATGAATTTTTACATGAAACCACATTGCGAACAGCAGACCTATGTAGCAGGATAAGTACTGACACCCATGACGTTCAGTGTAATTGTGCAACCCATCCGATATGAATTATGTATTTCCATTTACTTTTGTATATGATGTACAAAATTATACAAAGGTAAATTGAATGTCTAGAAATGATTTTCTAACGTAGGGATATGGCTAAGGTTTTAGTTTCCATTGCATCAATAATAAAGGCTTTAATTATGGAGAATATTATGTTGAGATTAACCTTGCAAAGAGAGTTGAGATTCCAAAGCATTGAACCATTTAGTTTCCTTTAAACTAAGTTAGAATCTTGAATTGACATTATATACACCTTAAACCTCAATGATATTTAAAATTTTGTCAGTTTTTCACATAGCAGTATTTGAACCAAAGCAAGCCAACCATAATTCTTTGTCAGTAATTCTCAGAAGCATCAAATATTAAACAAATTATTTTATAATTACAGTAATGGGAAAGTCCATGTGATATCAGAATACTTTAAAACATAAGTTAAAATTATATCCATATATTTTACTTCTTAAAAGTGATTATTCTATCAATAATAAGTCTGTGGTTTTTAAGGCACCACTGATTAATTCTCAGTTTAGTGGATTTAGAAGCATACAGAAAAAGTACATCCCAGGAACTCATCAATCATCAGCTCAGTCACATGATCAGGAGACTCATTTAATTAATAATACCACTTCATAGTCATATAGCATTTTGTAAATCTGCTATCTTTAAATTTGGCAGACATGCTTTATCTGCAACAAAGAAAACAATCAGAATCAAGGATAAGATTTAATGTGTAGTGCTTTAATATATGAGATCAAAGACAGCCATCATTTTTTTTTTCCAGAAAAAGGGAAATTTGATTACCAAGCTTAAGTATGCTGTATCTTAAATGAAATTCTGATCATAAAGAAAGGTACTATCTACTCAAAAGTATAATTTCTGTACTTTGAAAATCATCTCAGCAAGAATTATCTCCCTCTATCAAATTGTAGCACTTGTCAAAATCAACCGTAAAGCATCTCAAGTGCTCTTCTGAATCAACAAAACAGATGTATAGCTATGTGAGGTTGCAAGGAGAAAGAAATAACAGTGACTGGATGCCCATCAGTGCCCTTAATCTCTTGAACCCACACTTAACATGGTTGACACGGCAGGTCTTTAGGACTTTCCTCACACAAGGGAAATGCAAGGATGATTTTTAATAATATGTAAAAATAATTTTCTTTCTCCTTTGCTGCTAGACTTTCATTCTTTCTGTATATTCTTAAACAGGCCTTAGACATGTAGCGTGGCATTATTTTTTCCTTTGGTCTACTAGTAATTATAAGAAATTTTTTATGATACACTTGGAGAAACTAGAAGATCAAACTCTAGAAGTCAAAAAGGAAATAATGATTTTATCACAGGTAAAATTTTTGCTTTAATCAAATTGTTTTTCTCCCTTACTGATAAGCAGGTCTTTGTAGCATGTAAGACCAGAAGCTCTAGAGTGAGACTTGAGGCCAACTCTTTGTTTGAGCCCGGGAGGGTGAGTTAATTTCTTTGTGCCTTCGATGAAAAATGGATATGATAATGTACTGACCTTATGGGGTAGTTTTGAAGATTGCCTGAGATGCATCCTGCTAAGGCATTGAAAACACTGCCTGGTACTTAGCACTCAAATGTGATTCTTATATTTTTGTCTCTTATTCTTCATTTCATTAATATTCAGATGCTGTGGTTCTCTCTTTGTCAAATGGTAGTGACCAAATAATAATGTACCCTAGTGTACTGTAAGAAACTACTACAAACCAGAGTCCTAGAGATTATGTTTATGATTTATATGCATATTTTAACAGCTAACAATGGAAAAGCTCTTATTAGGCTAGCTAAATATAGATACTTTGTGGTTTTTCAGAGAGTGTCATCCAAGTACAGGACAAACTTTGCTGGTTAATAGAGACATAAACCACGTGGCTGATGTTATGATTTTGTGGTCCCATCATAGGCACATTTAGCTTATGTGTTGACTTCAGAACCTAACCGCTGTGTCAGGGCCATTATGGTGAGACAACCATCTAATGGAATGAGAGTGGAAGGTTTTCTTGGTGCCACTACAGATAACCACCAACTTCGAAACTCAGAACACTGGCTGGATTCCCCTAGTCTTCTATACTGTTTCTCTGAGGATTTTAATGAGGGGGTGATGAGAACAGTATGGGAAATACATCCATAGCTCCAGACTATGAAGACACCACTGAGAAAGTAGGTTTTGAAAAATCTGCCACTAAGAAGCGAGGAAGCAAAAACAAGACATCACCTAAGGAACCGTATCCCATTGCAACTACGGATGACTTTTCTTCTCTACATTACACTGTCCTACTCAAAATTTAAGATTCAATCAGTGTATGAATAAATGAGCATCTTTCCTGTTTTTCTTACCATCCCTAGTATCTCTAAGAAACTACGTTATGGACTGAATGTGTCACCTCAAAATTCATATGTTGACATCTTAGCCCCCATTCCCTCAGTGTGGCTGTATTTGGATTAAGGAAGTAATAGAAGTTAAATGAGGATCGTTAGAGTGAGGCCCTGATCTAACATAATTAGTGTTTTTATAAGAAGAGACATCAGAGTGCTCCCTTTCTGTTTCTGCAAAGTCACATAGGAAAGGCTGTATGAATGTATAGGGAGAAAGTGGCCACCTGCAACCCAAGGGAAGAGGTTGTACCAGACACCAAGCCTGCTGCCACTTTGATCTTGGACTTTTAGTCTCCAGAACTATAAGAAATTTCTCCTGTTTAAACCGCCCAGTCTATAGTATTTTGTTATGGCAGCATAAACAGATTAATACAAACTATTACATGTAACCTTGATTGTTTTTATTATAATTATCAAAGTATTTTCTGTACTCTCTCTTATAAAGCATCTTGAGATTGGGCCCTTGTTTGTTTCAGGATTAGGGTTAGCCAATGACTTGCTTAAAAAATAGATGAATGGATGAAGCTTCTTTATTAACTGAACTTATGTAACTATTGCTATTGGGCTTTCCTGGTGGCTCAGATGGTAAAGAGTCTGCCTGCAGTGCAGGAGACCCAGGTTTGATCCCTGGGTCAGTAAGATCCCCTGGAGAAGGGAATAGCTACCCATTCCAATATTCTTGCCTAGAGAATTTCATGGACAGAGAAGCCTGGTGGGCTACAGTTCATGGGATCACAAAGAGTTGGACACGACTGAGTGACTAGCACTTTCACTTGTTTTTGCTTTCAACTATTGCTAAAAACTCACTGAATATCTTTTGATAGAAGTGAGTTAACCACATTTAACAGAATATTATATATATCTTAAAGTTTATCATAAACAGGTAAAAAAATAACACTAAAACCTGACAGCAAATAATGTAAACAGTTTTATCACAAACATGTAAATACAAATGGATACTGAGAAAAAGAAACCCTTTGACTTCAGTAAAACAAATAGATGAAAGTTGTAATAAGATACTCTTTTAAAAAATGAGATCAATGTCCAAAAGATCATTAACATTCAAATTTACAGAGATTGTATTTCCTATTATATTTTAGAAAATAGCCTAGCAATATGCATTTAGATACTTTGTTATTTACACAAGTTTGCCTATTATTTCCAATTCTAGATTCCATCCTAAGAAAATAATCTTCAAAGCAGAAAAAGTTTTGTGCTAAAATATTTGATTTCTTCTGAATTTATATAATTCTAGAAAAGGGCATTGTGGAACTTCATGCTTAAAGTGTGCATAACTGTCACTCATTTTAACTATAGAAATCAAACACAGTTTATCTTGAAATCTTATTCTCTTAACTCAGTTGCACTTTGAGGTGCTCATTTCCCTCTCTTGGGTAATATATATTCTTGGAAGTCTGCTGCCTAGAAAATGTGAGAAAAGCCCCCAGTCTATCTACCCCGTGGTCACTCTCAGGTGTCCACTGACCTATCCATGCAGTCTGTTCCAAAGCCATCACTCTAGTGATTCTTACACACCATGACCTTTAGAAATTTTCTACTATCTCCAAGGTCTCAACGAATCATACTTCAGTGTTCAAGCAAACACGAACTTTCCCTATTTGTGGAATTTCAACCTTTCAGGCATTCCTAGGATAAAAAAAAACAGGGCACAGATTTCCATTATTTCTATAATCTAACATTTCCTTTATTAGTTTCCCAACTCTCTCTGAAATTAGATCATTTTAGAAGTGACTTAACAGCAGCAGACTCTTTCCAAACCTGTGGTTCTCTCTCCAAAAATCAGTCCAGTTCCTTGCTCTCTGGAGGAAAAGAATCAATTTGTCGATTTGCCAACCTATATACCTACCGATCTACCTACATTTATCTATCTACCTTCTGTCTATCTGTCTGTCTATCTGTCTCCCTTCTACTTTCATGACAGTCTCATGGGAAAATAAGAGACTTGGTAAAGAGAGTCTCTTAAAGGTGAGCAAATGGAAACAAGTTAACAATGATGACTCTAGAATGTGGATGTGGCTTATGAGTAATTTTCTTCTTCTGAAGTTTGGCAACAAGTGCAGTTTTACTTAGACTGCGTATTTATTTCATTTAGTTTGTGTATTTTTATTTGGGAAAACTTGTGGGATTTAGGACTGATGGAGAGTAGAGGAGTACCTTTCTCAATTAGCCCAATCCATTCTTGAGCTCATCCACTGCTAGTACAATTATAGAATTTGAGAAATCTTGTTGGGTAAGATATCCTGAGGTATGATGCTAACAGAGAGTGGGGCTCAAAGAACTTGGCATTTGTACAAAAGGAGGAAATTTTAACAATCTTGTCTCCATTTCCCACTACTATGGCCAGTACATTTTATAGGCAATACATTTTAAAATTTATATTAAATCCAATGTATTACATTTTCAAATAATGTATTAATTTATCAATTATCTTTAGACAAAATGACTTACAAACACATGAAATATTTCAGTCTTCTTGTTTTTGTTGTTCAGTCCCTAAGTTGTGTCCAACTGTTTGCAATCTCATGGACTGCAGCACGCCAGGCTCCTCTGTCCTCCACTATCTCCCAGAGTTTACTCAGATTCATGTCCATGGAGTTGGTTGTCCTCAGCTGCTCCCTTTTCCTTTTGCCTTTTTAGTCTTTCCCAGCCTCAGGATATTTTCCAGTGAGACAGATCTTCATTTCAGGTGGCCAAAATGTTGGAGCTTCCACTTCAGCATCAGTCCTTCCAGTAAATATTCAGTGCTGATTTCATTTAGAATTGACTGGTTTGATCTTGCAGTCCAAGGGACTCTCAAGAGTCTTCTCTAGCACCACAGTTTGAAAGTATCAGTTCTTTAGCACTCAGTCTTCTTTATGGTCCAAATCTCACATCTGTATATGACTACTGGAAACACCATAGCTTTGACCATACAGACCTTTATCGGCAAAGTGAGGTCTCTGTTTTTTAATACGCTGTCTAGGTTTAGTAAGAGAGGTTAAAAATCATAAAACTTGTTGCAAGAACTAAATAAGAGCAATAAACCACATTTGGTGAGAGATGGTAACAAGTATCAATGTTCTATTCAAGTATAATGATATCATACTTTTACCTATAATTCTGCATCATTATCTCTCATAATACTTTTAGTTAGGTTACTGAGAATTTATGCTCACTTTTAAGTGATTAAAAATAACACAGGTATAACATAGGTATGATCAGATAAGAGAATGGGCTAAACTCAGTGGTGATTCAAACAAGAAGTAAATTTAGTATTCTCCAGTAAATCCCTATGATCATGCTGTTAAATTCCCTTTCTGCACTAATGACTTACACCTTGAACAGACATCATAGACTTCTCTTACCTATAAAGGACCAGTCTTAGCTTGGTAAATAAGCATTAGGGTCACCTCTCTAAATATGTTCAGCCCAGTCAAATGTAAAAAATGTTCAGTTTCACACACAGCTCATGTTTTTTCTCATTCTTAAGATTCAAGTCTGACTCGTCATCCCTGCCACAAGAATAGTCTTTTACTCCATTCAGTTTCCTATCTCCCTCCACTGTCTCTACCCATTCATTTCCCTTTGTCTCTTCTGAGTTTTCCAGACTCAAGGCAGGGGGCCTTTTAGACTTTAGTGCTTCTGAGTGTGTCACATGCTCAAATGCTGTTCTTTGCACGGAACACAGATGGGTTCTCAGTTCCCATCCACTGCTGTGTGGTTCTCTAGATGACATCTCAACTCCTGCTCACATAAGTTCATCTTACTACTTCTTAGTGCTCATGTCCCCTTCCCATGACAAGGAGCCCTCTTACTCAGCAGCCCATCAGGATGGCTTGATCTGGTTACTTTCTTTAGTATCTACTTGCCCTGTAGGAAGCAAGTACAGTTTTTCTACTACATCCAGAGGGGGAGAGCTGATGCTTGCTGTACTCACTGTAGTCAATCTTGCCTTGAGAAGACTCTGGAACAGATCCCAAACTTTGGAGGGTATAAGTTGAAGCTCTTTAGACTTTTCTTACTGTATTCCACTCATGTGTGGGTGGGCGTGTGAACAAATGCAGCTCAGTAAGCATAAAGTCAGGGTAATAATTCAAGTTTTCCTTCTTATTGTCATTATTAATTTCTAAGAGCATTTCTTTTTGGAGCAGAAAAATCACTTAAAGGAATGCCATCTCCTGCCTTTTCCCCATATATGAAATTGAGTGGAAAATATTCCAGAATGCCACTCTTTCTGCCAACTTTCCTTTTCAACAAAATTATGATTTTTGTTTTGTAGGCTAAGTAGAATGATGGGAATGATGGGGAAAGACCAATTTGACTACCTCTTAGAAAACTCAAGAGTAGGGTATCTGACAGCTTTTTGGCTGTTCTTTTTGGCATATTAGAAATACTACTTGTTTTCCTCTGTATGGGGCTTTGGCCAGAATTCTAAGACAAAAGAAAAGTCTCATTCAATATATTATGACACATGGTCTTTGATTTTTTCAGAGAAGCCCAAAGAAGAAAATTAAAATCACCAGTCATTGCTCCACTGCTAAAGTTTTTGTGTCAATGCCTACTATCCTTCTTAGCTAAATGTATGCAACTATATATAGTCAGAATAATATTTTATAAATCCTTTTGATTGTTGCTTTTCTACCTAAATACATTTAAATATAATTCATTGTTCTCATAGAGCATAATTTTCATTGGTACATAGTTTTGCATTATTTTATAAAATTTGTAATCACAAGAGCACTTGCATTGTTTCCGGTGGTCCCTTCTGTATGCAATGCTTTGATGAATATTTTTGCTCATAAATTTTTCAAATATATTTTGAGCACCCCATGTGCTTCTCTCTGATGTATGCCTGGAATACATCAGGTGGCAAGATAAATACAGCATAAATCTGTAAACAAAGGGGTAAAAGGAAACTTTGGGGTATATATTATGTATGTTCACTGTCTTGATTCTGGTGGTGGTTTCATAGGTGTGTCTGCATGTCAAAATTGAACTAATTTCATACTTTTAGTACGTGTGATTTATTGTATTTTATTTATACCTCTATGAAAGTCAAAAAGTGAAAATATTTGTTGCTTAGTCATGTGCCACTCTTTGTGATCCCATGGACTGTAGCCCACCAGATGCCTCTGTCCATGGAATTTTCCAGGAAAGAATACTGGAGTGGATTGCCATTCCCTTTTCCAGGGGATCTTCCCAACCCAGGGACCAAACTCAGGATTCCCACACTGCAGGCAGATTCTTTACCATCTGAGGCAGCTTACCTCTATAAAGCTGTTAAATGGCAAAAGAAATCTTAAGGAAAGAAGATAATTTTCCGAAGTATATTTAAACATTATGGGAAATATCTGAGAAAGGTAGTATCTGAGAAGACTGAGCCAAAGATCTACTAGAAACAAGTGGTATCTAAGGAGACAAGAGGTTGCTACTGAAAGGTCAAATGGAAGGAAGACTGAAAATTGCCCAGTATTTGACTTAGTGCATAGGGCTATATGTTATTATTATTATTGTCACAAAATTACTAAACATGGTGACTTAGAGCAACACAAATTTATTCTTTTTTAATTTTAGAGACTATAGCTTTGAAATAAATTTCACTGGGTTAAAATGAAGGTGTCAGTGGGCCTGATTCTTTCTGAAGGTTTTGGAGGGAATGACTGTGTTTCCTTGCCTCTTCTGGAATCTAGAGAGGGGCTCCATTTCTTGCTCATGACAGTTTCTCAAATCACTCCAAATCTCCCATTGCTTACATCATCCTGTCTGCCGCTACTGACCTTAGTAGTTTCTCCCTCTGCCTTGATCTTATAAGGACACTTCTGATACAGCATTTTCCTCTCCCCGCCCGCCATTACCCCCAGATAATCTAGGTGATTCTCCAAATCTTAAATAGTTTCTGTACTCACAGTGGCCAAGTCTCTTTTGCTATTTAAGGTGATATATTCACAGAATTCTAGAATTAGGACATGAACATCTTGTGGGCAAGTGAGGGGGGATATTATTTAGCCTACCATGCAGGTAATATTGCAGAAATATTAAATAATGTCTTGCAAGTTAAAGAGAGTTGGGAAGTGAGTGTGAGGTGAGAACAATGAAGGCAGTGAATATAAATTATTTTGTAAGAATTTTGTTGTAAATGCAGAAGAGAGAGAAATTGGACGTGAAAAGATAAATGGGTCAGGAGAAGAATTTGATTATAGTAGGAAAAATTGAACATGTTTAAATGTTTATGGGAAAGTCTGAAGGGCAGTAGAGGGTAAAAATGGAAGAAAGAGATAACAGGTGTTCAAGTTTTTTGAGAATGCCAAGGGGCTGCTGTGAGGAGCCATGAAGGACTGGACATCTCCATTTACTCAAAAGCATTTGTGAAAAGACTTGAGGGTAGAGTCCTAAAACCATTGAAGACAGTTTCTTTTTTCCCAATTATGTATTAATTTTTAAAAGATATCACATAACTTTCTTTATGGTTAGTTTTAGAATTCAAGTTATTATACTATTTCTGTTCTAAGAAAATATTAAAACCCCAAAACTGTGTTTCCTAGAAAATTAAAAGGAACAACAAGATTGTTGCTGAAGAAAGCTGTAGCTTTGTAGATCTGCATGAGTGCTTGCTTTCATATTTTGAATTTCAATTTTTTTCTAACTTTGCATTGGCTTGAATTTTTTGTCAGACTTTACTAAACTGCACTATCAAGCGAACTGCACTGAATGTGTTATTGTTCCCCAAGGTTTACCCTTAACATTTCACATCACTATTTTTTCTCCCTCTCTTCCCATTGTCATTTCTGTACATCCCAAATACAACAGATCATGTCTTCCACTGGGATCTCCAGGTAGAGCATTTCCAAGGTTTCCTATAATTGGTGTCTGCTATGCCTGCTCACTGAACATTATGTAAATGATGGCAGGGACCAAGAACCCAAAGGTGTGTGTGTGTGATTTTGTATGAATGGGGTGTGTGAGTGAATGTGGCTGAGTGAATGGTCTCTGTGTGTATGTGGATGCAAAGGGGATAACTGAAAGATTGTAGTAACAACTTTCAAATCAGTATCCTCCTTATCCTCTCTAGTGTAGTGATAAAATTTTCAGTTTGTAATACAATTTTATACATTTATTGGGCATTTATTGTTTAAAAGATGTACAGTGCTAGCAGCTGTTAAGGAAAATAGTTCTGTTCCTGAAAAGTAGAAAACCTATTGGGAGACTGATTGAAAAAAGAAGGGGGAAGAGGTAAGTAACTGGAAATAGAAGAAAGTATGATCGTGGCCTAGGGCCTATTTTACATTGCACAGTCAAAGATGGTCTCTTTGAGGAGGTTCCTGTTTAAACTAAACCCTGAATATCAGTTATCCAACCAGGATGCTGAATCGAAGGTTATATGTCATTAAGGATATTAGTATTATGGCATTTTTAGAGGAGATAGCAATCTGATTTGGTTGTGGGATCCAGAAAGTTTTCAGTTAAGAGGAGGAATTTCAGAAAGATAAAGCAGAGGAATAAACGTAGCTGTGGGAACAAACAAAATGATGGCACGCACGGAGAGAAACAGAGGGGAACGGAGGGGTGAGTTCATGAAACAGAAACTGCTTCAACTTGGTGGCAGCTGAGGGTACAGTTTGTGATAAGCAGTGGAAAAGGTGCTTTGGATCATATTGTGTAGGGTCTTAAATGGTTGCGCGGAGAATCTGTATTTGACAATTCCAACATAGCAGCATTAGAAGCCCAAAAGAAGGACACAGTTGAAAGTATAATAATGAGAGCTGCTGTTTGTGAAGTTACCATGTGCCAAGTACTTCATATATATTATCCCTTTTTATATACTCCTCATAAAGTTGTTAAAGTTTATTATTACAGATGAGTTAATTTGATGCTCAGTGATGGGAATTAATCAGCCTGTAAGTCACCATACAAGAAAGGATTTGAACTGAGGTAGAGAAACACCTCAAATCATGAGGCCTATTGAATCTAGTATAATGGGTGAGGTGTAAGGGGACATGAATTAGGGTCATGGCCAACTGCCCAGAAAAGAGAAGATGTAGTCTTCTCTATAGGCAAAGTCCACAAGCTATAGGATCATATTTGATGTAAAGAAAAAAGAAAGGAATACATATTTTAGATAATTCAAGAATGCTACCATGGTTGTTATTTCCAATTTTAATGCTTTTCATGTTTTTTCCTAACTATCGTTTTGTCATTTTTACCAAAATATATACTCAGTAGGTAAAATTTTAAAAATGCATAGTAATAGGAAAGAGGGAAAACTTTCCTAATCCCCTAACACCTATTGATGGTTAACTGCTAATGCTTTGGTACCATTCTGAACTTTTCAATATACGTGCAGAGATATCTGAAGGATTCTTTTAGAATCACTTAACATGACTTATTTTACTAAAGGTGGAATTTTTCAACCTTTTACATTTAGCATTGAATTATCATTTCCTTTTTGTATTACTGTATAAGCTTCAAAAATATTTTACTATCTGTGTAATATTTCATTACCTGGCTTTCCATTACTTTATTTAACCACTTACTGTTTTCATTTAGATTGTTTCTGATATATTTTTAAAGATAGCTGGTATATGCAATTTTCCTTTTTTTACATTCAAGATTGTATACTTAGAATGGTATCTCAGAAATGGAATTATGAAACCAAAAAATCTGGTCATTAGAAATTACATGAATCATACTGTCAACATGTTTTTCAAAGATTTTTTGTTAATTTAAATTCATGTTAGTAGTTTTTGAGAAGCACGTGTCTCTACACTCTCAAAAGCAAAGACTATTATATTTATAACATTATATTAAAGAGAAAATTTAGGCCAGTGCTTTAAAATAATAAATGCCAGTGAGATATAAGTCAGATCACCCTGCAGAAGTTGCAAAAAATAGGTTGCCAAGACATGGTTAAATGACTCCTAAATCTCTTACCATACAGAAAAAAAGATAGTGAAAATGATACATGGAGAGGAGATTATTAGGATTTTGATTTGGGAAGGAGCTGCTAGTTTGCTGTATATTGGACACATTTTCCAAGTGAGGTAGGGCTAGGTTACCTGATCCTTACCTTGAAATTTATAAAATAAGTTTTCACCGTATCAATGGGAAATCCAGAATTATGTCCTGTTCTGTTGGAGGACTTAATGGATTAGAGTCTGCTTCCTTCCTGAGAAATCTTAAGTTTGAGAAGTCAACTGGGTATTGAAGATGTGGCTCTGTTCTCTGAGTTTGTTGTGGGAACTAGACAGGATAACAAGAGAGAATGAGACAAGGTGGTTTTAGGCCAGAGCCTTTGGGCAGGTGTACACACTTCATCAGAGCCAACTCAGAGGTGAGGTTGTCTTCTTGGGCTGGTAAGTGAAGGAGGCCCTCAGATGCTGCAAGATGTATACCTGCAGGCCTTAGTTTTGCAGGAGAGAGAACCCTAGCCTGGGTGTAGGTCTTTAAAGCATTGGAAAGGGCTGCCAGAAGAAAGGTCGAGCTTGAAGGAAGATTCAGTCATTTGCTAGCACCAGAGAACCAGCCAAATAAAGAGAGTATTTTGGTTACTTCTTGCATTTTCCCCTCCTACCAATGTTTTGGGGTCTTCCCTTTTCATCTATGGGCAAAGCAGGAGCTCACTCCACTCAGCAAATTTCTGGGATGAAGAGAGATACAAGGAAAGAGGAGTCTTGTAACTTTGTTTTCATTTGTATTTATTTGGTAATTTTAGAAGTTTAAATTTTGAATTTAATTAAGCAACCATATTTCTCTATTAAAGTATCAATAAGCATAAATAATTTTTTCAGTAGTAGTCTCCTTATTTAATTTTTTAAAATAAAACATAACTATGGCTTCTCTGATATGAGTTGGATTATGCAGGAATTCATGACCGTCTGTTCTTGAACATCCTTCATTCAATAAGCAAAACTTGTGATAAAAATAATTATACATTTGAATGTTAAATCTTTGTACTCTATAAAATATGTAAAATATTATTTCCTACACTTTCTATTTGATGACTGTGTAGTTTCTGTATGTATATCAAAGTTACATTTCATCTCAGTTATAGCAAAAAAAAGCAGATTTCTATTAGAAGAGTGGGTGGTGGTGTAGGAGTCAGGCAGTGTGGTGTAATGGAAAATGAACCAAAATTTAACTCAGAAGAGCATCATTCAGTTCGGCCCCAGTTTGTCTATTACTAATTATGTGACATTGGAAGAGTAATTTCATCTTTTAGGTTTCAAATATATGAAAACAGAGAGAGTTGTGGTATAGTATAAGACAAGACAGTGTGTGTGAGGCAAAATGGAGTATTTTGTCTCTTGGCCTCCTACTCCCCTCTTCCCACCACACTCCCTTCTTCACATTTACCCCTGTTTGTAGGGAGGGTATCTTTGGTAAGCCACAGACAGATAATTTGTCAGCATGAAAGCATCAAAGATATTCTAAAATAGACAGTCAATATGAGCAAGAGAAAAATCTTGATATTTCTTTCTGAAGCACCTTAGTAGGATCAGCTGGGGAAATCTTTCAAATTTTCAGTCCCCGCAAACTTAATGCATTACCAGCAAGGAAAATAAACAATGATTTCCTAAATGTGAACACTCACTTTCTGCTCTCCTCCACCTACCATGTGGAAAGCAATGTGGAACTAATAATTATTTCTTCAGCAGTGCAAATTACCTTTGCCTTTTATTCCCATCCTACCTTAAACACAGGGTTCCCTTTCATGTTATAGCCAGAAGGGTTAGCTTGTTAAAAACTTGTCCCACCATTCTCCAAAGTGCCATTCAGGGATCCACTCATGCGCCTCTCATTAATTACAAAGACCTGTGTCTAAAGGAGTGTGCAAAACCCCAGAGAGTGTAAAGATTCAAAGTGTTATTGAGGCCAAACCATCTTATCTATAGGTGAGCCTTCCGGGTCATGGTAGATTCACCCTGATGAAATAAAATGTAGAATTTTCCAAGTGCCTGGGCCTCCTGTGCAATCACTGAATGCAAAGCTTAGATCACCTCCTCCATACTGAATACAAATTACCCAATAAAACAAATAACAGCTCTCCAAGGCTATATCATACATCATATAAATTATTTAGCTTCATTCAAAAAACAAGTATTATGTGGATAAAATAACAAAGTTAAATATCTGCATTTATAAAATTTAGAAGTAATTGTTTAAAATCAAATTGCAAATTAATTCCTTTTCTCCTTTCAAAAGCTACTTCACAAAATTAAAAGTACACCTCAGAAAGCCAAATATGTGTCCATTTTCTGTATGTAACTTTCATGTGTATATAGCTTTTAGTAATGTAGTTATATAGGTATCAGGAAGCTAAAGAAAACATTTCTATTAACTTAGGTATTGCAGAACTACAAGGGATGGCTTATTCAGACCCTTGATTAAAACAATGCTTCCAGGTTTGAGGATTTTTATCCTCTACTGGAGAACTGAAAAAAAACCCTGTAATTTAGTTATGCAACATTACTCAGTTTAACTGGCACTTTATGTTCTCCATGTTCAAACACAAATGGGGAAAGAACATTCCTCATCCATCGGAGGACACGGACTGTATTTTGTTAGGATAGTCATCTTGTTATGTCCCATTCAGCTCAGCCCCATTAAGTTTTTGGGCCTAGAATTGCTGCCTGCTGCCAGGATTAATATCTCAGTATTTTTCCCCCTTAGTTTATGGTTACTTTTCAAGAATTAAATGATCATTCAGAAAGTTGGCTTCAGTTTATGAGCTGTTAAACCTATGGTAGATATGATACAGCAAAAGGGAAAGCAGAAGTTATTAGTATCAACTTTGCAGTTATCTTCTGGCCCCCCTTTTTTTTTCTTTAAGCCTGAAGATCCATGTTCCTTCCTAAGCCTTCTTCCTCTGTGATTCCAGGTTTTATATCAATATGGATCAGTCCTCTCAGGTAGTAAAAGGAAGCTTATCCAATAACCATCAATATTTCTTCCTTTAAAATGGTAGTTTCCCATATATGTTAATTTTCTCTTTTCCCACTCCAATCATATTTATTCTCCAAGAAAGGTAAAATACTATATGCCATGGTAATAAATTCTAGATAAATGAACAAATGTAATGAATTTTTTGTTGTTGTTGTTGGTGCATAAGATTCTCTATATGATTGTTGATATAATGTGTCAGATTGACAGCTCTGGAAGTTAAAATCTGTTGTCTACAGAACGTATCAGCAATCAATGGGAACAGGAATCATCATCACCAGTAACTAGTATTTGTTGAACTACACCTGATGTATCAGCTAGTTCAGACATAAAGCTCTTCATTGAGTTAACTCTGCACAATCAAGGTATGGTTGCATCAGATGGAAATTTATGAGTGAATATTTGAATCACCATAGATGCCCCAAATGTGTAATTTATTTGCTTTCCTGCTGATCATGTGCTTTGCCAGTTTCTAATTTTTAGTGGACTTAGGAAACTATTGTTTTTTTCTCAGTTCAGTTCATTTCAGTTCAGTCACTCAGTCGTGTCCGACTCTTTGCAACCACATGGACTGCAGCATGCCAGGCCTCCCTGTCCATCACCAACTCCCGGAGTTCATTCAAACTCATGTCCATTGAGTCAGGGATGCCATCAGACCATCCCATCCTCTGTCATCCCCTTCTCCTCCCGCCTTCAATCTTTCCCAGCATCAGGGTCTTTTCCGATGAGTCAGTTCTTCACATCAGGTGGCCACAGTATTGGAGTTTCAGCTTCAATATCAGTCCTTCCAATGGATATTCAGGACTGATTTCCTTTAGGATGGACTGGTTGGATCTCATTGCAGTCCATGGGAGTCTTCTCCAACACCACATTTAAAAAGCATCAATTCTTTGGCACTCAGCTTTCTTTATAGTCCAACTGTCACATCCATACATGACTACTGGGAAAACCATAGCCTTGACTAGATGGACCTTTGTTGGCAAAATAATGTCTCTGCTTTTTAATATGCTGTCTAGGTTTGTCATAAGTTTTCTTCCAAGGAGCAAGTGTCTTTTAATTTCATGGCTGCAGTCACCATCTGCAGTGATTTTTGAGCCCCTCAAAATAAAGTCTGCCACTGTTTCCACTGTTTCAGGGAACTACATACTCTGATGATACTTGCCTGCTGTGTCATTCACAAATGCAAATAGATGCTTAAAAAAAGAAAGAAAGAAAGAAAGAAACAAGCCAAACCTGCTCTGTTATACCTTCATTCTGAAACAGAATAAGTGTGAAGCACACAAAATTATTTCAAAGGATAAATGTACCATGTTTGCTATGTGTAAATAAGGTACATAACTGAAGACTTTTTTCACTTTTCTACATATAGTTTACACTTGGTTTCCTTAAAGACTGTCTCTTTATCTCTCTCTCTTTTTTAAAATTCAAATTCAGCTAAGACCTGCAAATTGGGGAAGAATTTAAGAAAAAAAAAAACAGTAAAAAATTAAGCATGTAATTACAAATTCTGTTAAAATCCAAGAACCTCTTTATCCATTGCCTTTTTAGAACTCACCCCTAGTTTCCAGCTCATTGATATTTCCAAACCTTCTGTCATACCCAATTCCCACACCACACTCCTGTCTCAGCACTTGCCTGCTCCTGAGCCAGTTGGACTTCCTCCTTTTTTTTTTTTTTTGGTACCACTCTAACATATTCATATATTCCACTGTAGGGAAATCGGTTGTTTGCATATGTTTCTCCCATTAGACTGAGAGTTTATTGAAGAAGGGTCTCAGTTGGTGGCATCTTTGTAAACTCGTCGCCTCACTCAGGACCTGGCACACTCTGGACCCTCAGTCAATATGCATAGAGTAAATATATGTCTTATGACAACATCTGTTCCTTCCAGTCATTACTGCCACTCATATTTCATCCTGTGCTTACTTGCTGGACAAACTCTAAAACTTTGGATTGTTTTGAGGAATATTTTAGAAGTTTTCTCTGAACTGATATTTTCAGGTCTTGGGTGCACTGGGCCTAAATCCCTTAAATAAGCAAATAGTTTTCAGGGAAGGAGGCGACCATCCAGCCCTCACTGGCAGGATCTAAACTTCCCTAGGAAGTTTAGGACTGGATGCTATTCTGAGCCAAGAAGCCCGTCTGTCTGTTTCTGTTTAGCAGCAAAGTCCTTAATCTTCTTCGTTCTCAAACCCCCATTTGTTTTCCAATTTTTCTCAGATTCTTGACATAAGCCAAATAAAGTAGTTCCATTTCCTGTCCATTTTAATATCATATTTTTACAGAATCCTCATGAATATCAGATTTTTCTGCATCTTTCCCACTAGCTAAACCATTCTTTCTGCCTTCAATCTGTAGAGAAAAATCTTGCCCCACTGGCTTTTGATTCTGATTAAGAGTAGCCTTCTCTGTCACAGAGAACTGATAGTTTGGGTCAGTAGAAGGATGAGTACACAAATAATCATACTGCTGTTCTGATAAGTGCAGGATGTGAAATACGTCCAAGGACCAAGGAATATAGCGGAAAGAGAGATAATCTGCTTGGAGGTGACTGACTCTAGAGTGTATCAGACAAACCACAGGGCCAAGGGCATTTCAGAAAAGTCTGCAGCACATGGAAAGGCCTAAAGCCAGGACAGAGCATGGCATGGGGGCCTGCTAGAAGTCCTGTATCTCTGAAGCATACAGTATAACTTTGGAAGTTGTGGGAGATATGGTTACAGCATTGAAAGGGGTTCAAAATGAGAGAGATGTTACAATTAGATGCCCATTTTAGAAAGTTAATCCCAGTATCAAGGTAAAACCTAAATTAAAAGCGATGAGAATCATCAGTAAATCCAAGTGTTCTACAGTGAACATTAAGGCATTTAAAGATAGAATAATAGAATCACAGGGTCAAGGGGTTAACCATTATCCTGGAAATGACCTGGAAAAAGGAAATTATTTTAAAGGGTTACCTATTGTGAGGATGGGTAAGAACTCTAAGGAATAACTGTGCATAGTAATGGAGATGTTGGAAATTTGAATATTGAGCACTGAGTTATATGTACATAATTGAGAATCCTCTGGTTGTATGTGTATAATAAAAGGCTTGCAGAATTGAATAATATACATGAGCATCTGTGATGTGCTCTGAGCTGGGCTACATGTTGATACACATGAAGAGTAGAGAAGAAAAGCTCCCTGATTTTCAGGGGTTGGGGTCTTAATATAAAACTAAAACAAGTTTCAAGTAAGTTCTGAATTTCAGGTTTAATATTGTGGGACTTCATAAATAATTTAGATTAATGTCTTCATACCAAATGTATAGAGTTGGGAGGAAGTGAGTGTATAGCATTTAAATTCAGGGAATCATAGGAGTAAGTAGAGAGAAAGGATGGAGCCTAATTCACTTGTAGAATTGGAGGCTGGCTGGAACATAATTAGTTGAAAATCAGCTGAATGTGTTAAGGAATAATAAGGAAAATTTTGCATAAATGCAGTGGAAACAGATTATAGAGACAAATGTCCTCAGCACTCAAACAAGGAGATTAAATGGTGGAGTTGCACATTGGGAAGCCCTAAATCTTTTGTCCGTCGTGGCACAGGGGAGCGACATAATGAAGATGTTGGAAGGAACACTGGTCTGGGAGAGATGTGCACGATGGAGTCACGGAAGACCCAGGGTTGCTTCCAGAAAGAGTTCTACTGCTGCTAAGTCACTTAAGTCATTTCCAACCCTTTGCAACCGCATGGACGGTAACCCACCAGGCTCCTCTGTCCATGAGCTTCTCCAGGCAAGAATACTGGAGTGGGTTGCCATTTCCCTCTCCAGGGGATCTTCCAGAAAGAGTTACCAATCACCCAATTGTCTTGGCAACAGGAGACCTCTATGTGCTTCCTTCTGTGCTCTTCCTGGGAGCATTATACATACTTTCTGCATAATATAATACAAAAAGAAAAAGGAAAAAACCTCTTGAGAGAGAAACTTCCTCATTGTGGGGGCTGTAAACCTTTTATTTGTTTTGTTTTGTTTTCTGGAAATTTGGCCAAATCTGCAGATAGACATAGTAAATCCTGCTATCCTTCTGGTCTAACCCATACTGTAACTACAAACAACCGAGACTGATTTCAACATTAGAAAAGTCAGGCCTGCCGTTAGTTTTACCTTTGTAATACTTGGCTTTCATATAGCAGTTTTTCAAGCTTCATTTAGTTGGTACTAAAGAGCCCACTGTTGCTATAATACATATGGAAAAATGATTCTAGTCAGGCACTCTAAATCCCTTGAGTAAATATGTATAGTGGAAAGAAGAAACACATTAGGTCTGGTACTAGTTTGAGGCCTGGCAAACAAAAGGCTCTGAACTTCTAGTTTTAAAAAATGAATTGCATTCTGGAGATGCAAACTTTGTGGCGGCATCGCCATAACTGGCTGCTGTTGGCGAGCCGACACGCAGTTCCGATAACACTGTGTTCATGTGGACCAGGTCTGTGAATTAGGAAGGAAAAAGAAGGAGCTAAGTCAAGGAGGCAATTACTGTCAATTACACCCCAAAGGCCGTATGTGGAAAACATTAATAAATCATTGTAAAGAGCTGGGAAACTGCCATTAAAGTGGAAAACTTTTATATCAGAAGCAGCACACCAGAAGCAGGTGGTCTGAATCTGGCTTGGGTGTGTGTTTTGTTTGGCCTTGGCATTTTAAAACCAACATAAACTTGTCTGCTTTATGTATGGCCTATGCTCTCTGCTTCTCCACTTTCCCATCACTCTCTACTGTCTTATACTCATCACCCTCAATTTTTTATACACCTGATGTTATTCAAGTTTGTGACACCTGGAATATTTTTTGTTTGTTTTTTCCTTACAGCAGTATTGTAGTAGAAAAACTTTGGCAGCAAAAGACTTGAGATGAAATTTAAATTAAATGATTTGTTAACTGTGCAAGGCACTTCTGTAAACGTCATTGTTCTCATCTTTAAAAGAAGAGGCTAAAAATCACACTATCTGCTATGCTTATCCCATAGGCTAACCCAGATTAAATGTGAAATTACAAGTAAGATAGAGTAGGAGGATACTTTTCACCCTCAGTGTGGTATAGTTAGCAATTATTCTATTCAAAATGAAGAACTCTGTTTCTTGAATCTTTTAATTCACATACATTTCACAATGATTATAACTAACTTTGGGAATCATTAGTCAAGTTTCTGCTGTATGTATACCATTAGATCTCAAACTTGACTACACAATGGAATAAGTAGTGCTTTATAAATACTGATGACTGTCACTTCCCCAACAATTCTGACTTAAATGATCTGGGAGTCATCTGGGCTCTGGAGTTGAGGCTGTTTTGTTTTGTTTTTTACACTCCTTAGATGATTATGATGAGCATTCAAAGCTTGAGAACCATGCCTTACACTGATTCAGTAAAACATCACTTGGAAAAAGAAAACATCATTGAATTATAAAATTTTTCCAAAACAGATTTTATCATGTTCAGACTATTTTGTAGTAAAACAAATTGCTAGTTATTCCATCTTTCAATTCAGTGATTCTCAAAGTATGGGCAGTATTAGTACCACCTGATACGATCAACTAATTAAAGGTCCCCCAAAGATGTCCTAATCCCCAGAACTGGTAAATGTTATTTTACATGGTTTTGAAGGTGTAATTAAGTGACATCTTCAGATAAGGACAATAGCCTGGATTATCTGGGTGAGTCCAGTGTAATCAAAGGAGTCCCTTCTAAGAGAAGGTAGACAAGTTCAAAGTTCAGAGAAAGCATGTAAGGACTGAAGTGGGAGACAGAGAAGTGAAGAGGTCACTGTTAGAAGTGTTGCTGGCTTTGAAGATGGAGAAAGGGGTTATAAGGCAAGGGATATAGGAGGCTTTTAGGAGCTGAAAAAGGTAAGGAAATGGATCCACTCCCTCAAGCAAATCTGTCAACACAGATTTTAGGCCTTTAAGACCCAATTTCAAATTTCTGACCTCCCAAACAGGAAGATAAAATCAGTGTTGTTTTTAATGACTAAGTTTATGGTGATTTTTAAATAGGAGCGATAGGAAACTGATAACCTGGGAATTCATTAAAAATATGAATAATCAAAGCCTCTCCTGGACCTACCATATCAGGGTGTCCAGAGGATGCATTCAGTAATTCAGGCTTTCATGAACCAAGTGATTCTGATGCACAGTAAAAATTGAAAATTGTTGCTTTAGATTATGGTGTTTAATTAAGTTTTTTTTTCTTTCTAAAATATGAGGTTTGAACAGCTTTGGAGTAGAAGAGTATGTACAAACACTCGATTTGTCTGATTATAGAAAGTTTTATATTAGGAAATATATTAAAAATAATCCTTTAAAGAAGGCATTTAAAGTGAAGATAGTTTGGGGAAAACTCTCAGTGTCTGCCATGATTGCTGGGCTTGTAAAAATGTGTGTTTTAAGAGAGTTCTGATCTTTAGTACAAAAATTACAGACTTCAACTTAACACATCCTTATTTGGTGAGCACACAATTGATAATATCAATCGGCATCCCTTCTTGTTATAGGAGGCTTTAAGGAAGAGGCAAAGTCAACCTAGGAATCCCAAATCCTCTCTTCTCTTCAGTTTCAGAGCTATTCTCACAAGCTTTTTTAATTTGAACCTGAAGTGGAACAGCTAGCATATATTCACATGCTTTAAATGTTCATGCATTGTCAGAGAAAGTGAAGGAGAGGGGAAGAATTTACATTTTAACAAAATGTTTGTAATTTCAAAATACCTTGATTGACTACCGCCCAGTGAGTGAAAACCATATGCAATCGGTAAACGTGGAAATACTCTGCTGCTTTGATTCTCATAATGAAAACTTCAAGCAGTCCCACATCTGTTCCCTTAGGTCTATCTAATCCCATTGTGTCTGTTTAAACTGTTGGCAAGTATGCACATGGTTTTGAAGACTAGGCGCCTCTCTGTGGGGAGCAGCATAGAGACTACTGATTTATATCCCTAAGGTTTCTGATGTATTGAAAGCCAAAAATTTCCACTTTGACATTGAATGGTGACTAGTTTAGCTACTATAATATTACCAATCTGGCAGCTCTTGAAGCTGTCTGTATGTGAACTTTTCATTTGACCCAACTGGATACTCTACATTTGTCACTTGAACCTAGGAACAATCTTCTAAAAACATCGAAGTCACTTCTTCTGTTATTTATAGCATGGCCGGTAATTTCTTCGTCAAACTACTTAACTGTATTTTATCATACTTTAAAAAATATGGTATGAGGATCTAAAGTTCAGGGAAGTATAACAGTCGGTTGAAAAATACTCACCAGACAAGTAATCATACAGTCTGTGTCACCTGACACGCAGTGAACAAGCTGACGAATGAGTCAGGATTTAAATGGTAATTATCATTCATCATTATAATAGACTTATTAATTCATAAATTCTTGGTAAGCCAATTTTCTATAAAAAGGTTAATAATAAAAGTGGGAAAGAAAAAAAATAGCCTCAATGTGATAAAAAATGTAAGAGCTAAAATATCTTTACTGCCACATATCCCTCCTAATTATCCAGTAGTTTTATATTAAAATGTTTCTTAATACAAGACTGTATTTTCTCAGTATTTTGAAAGAACAAAAATACAATTTCTTTTATTACTCATTCTCTCATATCCCCTATAGGAACCAGCATAAATATGAAACAGATAATATTTGAATACTCTAAATTAATCCCAAGTAAACTATGATGGTTTTAAGCAGTGATTCTTGTTATTAGTAAATGCCAAAGTCTCATGTTTCAAGTTGTTTACCAGACTAAATCTTATATTCTACACAACAGCAGTATACAGGTATCTACTTCAGATGTATGTGTATAAAAATGACAAATTGAGCCAAACATAAGATGATTAAGTCTTCTTTAGTTTGAAAATTGGAGAAGGCAATGGCACCCCACTCCAGTACTCTTGCCTGGAAAATCCCATGGATGGAGGAGCCTGGTAGGCTGCAGTCCTTGGGGTCGCTAAGAGTCGGACACAACTGAGTGACTTCACTTTCACTTTTCACTTTCATGCATTGGAGAAGGAAATGGCAACACATTCCAGTATTCTTGCCTGGAGAATCCCAAGGACGGGGAGCCTGGTGGGCTGCCGTCTATGGGGTCACACAGAGTCGGACACGACTGAAGCGACTTAGCAGCAGCAGCAGTTTGAAAATACCAATCAGCCATCTTGAAACCAATTGACTGGTAAAAAAACATTTTATCGATAATTATACTCTCTATCCCTTACTAGAGACTCAAAAGGAAAAGAAGCAACTTCAGGAAAAACAAGTCAGCTTAAAAGTTTAACTTTAATAGGCCAAAGATAAAAGTTCTTGAAATTATTTCTTGAAACTCTTTAAACAGTCATCTAAAATTGTTAGTATTGATTATATTCAGGGAAATAAGACTGCTATTCTATTTGTATAACTTTTGTTCTCAGTTTGGAACATGAACAACCAAATGCCATGAATAATGATTTTTATTATAATCTTGTTTTCCTGGAGATAGATGGCATAAAAATGGGGTATCAACCATGTAAAACTGAAGTAAGTAAGAATAAGATAAATCAAAATCCTTAAGTTAACTAGAGGGTCAGATCCTTCAGTCAACTAGAGAGTCAGAACATGATATTCTACTGGACAAATTTGTATCCAGTTTGGGAAGTTGTTGATCATCAAAATAGAGCATTTCCCTTTAAGTTGGCAACACAATTTGAGGAAGAAAGATCACATTGTTTACTGTAAAACTGATAGCATAAAGATTGTATGAGGTCACATGTATAGGTACAGATATGTAAACTATAATGGGATTTCAGATAACAGAGTAATTGTTCTATGAATTTAAAATTTTCCTTTATATTCAATAAAAGTTACTAATATAGTACAGATCCAAGTCTCTAGGCCATAGGCAGATAACCTGCTGCTAACATTAGTGACTGGTATTTTGTTTAAACAATAGCTGTATAATTAGGACCACATTGCCTGACATATGTTTGGCACATACAGCTTCCAAGGTTTCATACACCTTGGAAAGAAAGAAGGAAACATCGAACAAAAGTTCCTAATAGCCAAAAACAACATGGAGCAATGAGACCGTCCGCCGCCCTCCCTTCCTTTCGTCTGTTCTTTCATCTGTTTTTGTTTGTTTGTTTGATGTTGGAGAATATGTGTGTTAGGTAAGCTCTCTGATGTCTTTGCCTTGAGGCTTATTTTATGTTTCTAAAACCGAATAGTGGAATGGCATATCAGACTGTAGTGGAGAATTTCCCTTTGTAATCAGAGTTCTGACTAGATAGGTACACCATTGTAGTAGTATCATATTAGAAAAATTAAACAGATCATCCATATCTTTCCTGACTCTTCCATTCCTCTCCCTTAGTGGGCAAGAGTAGAATTTCCTGAAGAAGGATGCTTTCTGTCAGACAGAAAATCCAAAGCCCAACCAAAATAAATGAATAAATAGATTAGTTAATTAATTAAAAATAAGGAAATAAGTCAAATGCTCAACATTACTACTTTATCACAGACTGCCATCCAGTCTTCAACATCAGGCTTTGCCTGTGGAATCTCAAACCCCTTTTATGCGGTTTCTGCAAGATCTTCTTCAATAACACTCAGCCTGACTTTTAAGTGTTATGTGGCTGTTTAGAGACTGAAAGACCATCAACCTATAAAAATTTGTGTTACTGCTGAGACTCTGGAGCACTAAGCTGTGTTTGATAATAAACTCAAGTTGTATGAGAACTGGAACATTATAGGCAGAGCAGTGTAATACGTAAGTCAATTTATTTGAATCAACACATATATGATTATTAACAACATAGCTTTCTTAGTGAGTGTTACCGTGTTCCTATAAACATTCTGTAGACCTCAGGAATCATTCTGATGTAGAAAGTACATAGATGTGATGTACGAAGATTGTTTGTGCTGGTGTTGGGACTGTTTACCTATTACTTATTCTCATCACATTTTCCACGTACATTTTTGTAGACATAAATATAAAGTTCATATATTGTCAAAATGTATATATTTTTTCTTCAGTTTCCAATTTCAGGTGTTTTCAGTTTTTTAAAAAAAGGGACTTTGTTATTTATTTGCTCAACTCAGACCCTGAGAAAGATCTGAAAGTTCTGAGTGCTGGGTGTGTGTGTCTATGTGTGTGGAGTAACAGAAGTGCTGACCAAGAGAGGGAAATGCATTTGCACTGCAAGCTCAATTCCCAGGATTCTGCCTTCCATCTAGAGACCGAAGCAATCAATCATGACTGACAAGATGAGATGCAAAGAATGAAGATGGCAAGACACGATCACCTACAGAAACTGTTATATTTATCCCATCTGTAACTCATTCATTGTTGCTCCAGTTTTCCTAACATTCTCCTACTCACCTCTGAGAAATTGGCAGAAGATTTGGATGGGTTTATTTTTATGACCTCGTGGTTTCATTCTATTCAATATTTTTGGGGAAATACCAACTCTCATGCTGGCTTCTTTCATTAAATATATATTTTAAAAATATACATAGTCTGAAAACTGAGAATTATATATTTATCTAAGTAGTTGATTTAGTGCATAAGATACCTAATCTCCTAGCATTTAACAGCCAGGCACTCCATCAGGTTCCTTGGAAAAGAGCGTGCTTATCATGGTAACAATGAAGCACTGTTTATAGGATAGATTTCCTCTCATCTGCCAGCATAGCACATGAAACCCCAAACTAAACTGTTGGGACACTTCTCCTCCAAGTTTCCTCACTCTTAGTCACTGCTTTCTGGGCTGACTTTTAGGGTCCTTAAGAAAGAGTAGAACCTGAATGCCCACTCTCCAACCTAGTTTTGACTATCTTCCTGGAGGAAATCAAATTGATAATGAATTCTTCCACTACCAAAGAAATTTCAGAGTCCTGGAAGAAAGTGGAGCCTCAAGATAACGAGAAATGGACAACCATCCCTCAGTTTTTGTTTTTTGCTCACAACGATCTCCCTTTGCCTTAATACTTAGGTAGTATGTGTTATGGAATATTGAAGTATTTATTTAAAACTTACAGCACTGCCTTTCTACCTAACAGTATTTTATATATACTTTATGTTTTGGCAAACAGTATTTAAGCATTTCCCTGTAAGAGGCCATTTCTTTTTTTTTTTTCTCTTTATGCCTTCACAGCATATAATGTTTCTATTTTTCTTTCTCTGTAAGACATACAAACTTACACACACGTGCACATTCATGCATGGCATACCCATTGAGGCAGATTTGGCACATAAAAAACTGGTATACTGAAGAACATAGTTCAGTTCAGTTCAGTCGCTCAGTCATGTCCGACTCTTTGCGACCCCATGAATCACAGCACACCAGGCCTCCCTGTCCATCACCAACTCCTGGAGTTCATCCAGACTCACGTACGTCAAGTCAGTGATGCCATCCAGCCATCTCATCCTCTGTCGTCCCCTTCTCCTCCTGCCCCCAATCCCTCCCAGCATCACAGTCTTTTCCAATGAGTCAACTCTTCGCATGAGGTGGCCAAAGTACTGGAGTTTCAGCTTCAGCATCATTCCCTCCAAAGAAATCCCAGGGCTCATCTCCTTCCGAATGGACTGGTTGGATCTCATTGCAGTCCAAGGGATTCTCAAGAGTCTTCTCCAACACCACAGTTCAAAAGCATCAATTCTTCAGCGCTCAGCTTTCTTCACAGTCCAACTCTCACATCCATACATGACCACTGGAAAAACCATAGCCTTGACTAGACGGACATTTGTTGGCAAAGTAATGTCTCTGCTTTTCAATATGCTATCTAGGTTGGTCATAACTTTTCTTCCAAGGAGTAAGCATCTTTTAATTTCATGGCTGAAGTCACCATCTGCAGAACACAGTATGTACAATTAAATGCATATTACATGTGAATTATCTTATAATGCACAATTCTGACATGTAAAATTTTCCATTCAAAACTCCTGGTTAGAATATTGGCTCCTTGCAGGCAAGAATAGCAAGGTGAAAAGGCAGCCTTCAGAATGGGAGAAAATAATAGCAAATGAAGCAACTGACAAACAACTAATCTCAAAAATATGCAAGCAACTCCTACAGCTCAACTCCAGAAAAATAAATGACCCAATCAAAAAATGGGCTGAAGAAATAAATAGACATTTCTCCAAAGAAGACATACAGATGGCTAACAAACACATGAAAAGATGCTCAACATCACTCATTATCAGAGAAATGCAAATCAAAACCACTATGAGGTACCATTTCACACCACTCAATGGCTGCGATCCAAAAGTCTACAAGCAATAAATGCTGGAGAGGGTGTGGAGCTGTGCTCCCTCATGTTCTTGGAATATGGTTATAGCATTTATGGGCTTGGTGGTGAAGAACAGAAGATAACTGGTGCTGGATAGAGGAGCCTTATTTTTTATTATGGCAGCTTGTTATTTTTGTAACATGGTGATTGAGTTGAACACAATCAAAGTACAGTAACTGATCTCCCCTTCTTCCTGGATGAGTGAGCAGATGATGAAATACTGACGTCAACATCCTTGAACATATCCAAGTGGGCAGTGTTTGGCTACTGCTTCTGTTTGAACTGATGCTGTGTTTTGGTTGTGGCCCAAAGCTTTGAAGTGCTACTTGGCATCTCCTTTCTTCCATGAAACTCTTAACCATTCAGACATGACGGAGTTGGTCAAATACTACTTAGGTTGAGTCCTGCTTGCCTCTCCTCAGTCATCTTTGTATGAATCCAATGATTGGTTTTTGTTTTTTAAACGGTTTTTATTTTTATTTTTTTTTTAAACGGCTTTTAGCTGATGTTCATGAAGAGCAGTGAGTACCTAGAACTATGCCAATGAAGAAAGGAAATCCTATCTAAGAAGGTGCATTTCTGTACCAGAGCTGTGTCATAACCATCCTTTGGGCCCTCTGCTGGAAAAGTAGAATCAAGTCTCAAATAATGCCTTTTTAATTATATCCTCTAGTATTACAGATGTAGGACAGTACTGTATCATACCTCTGTGAATGTAAAGTATCTTGTACCTGCTTTATGATATGTAGTAGTGACCGTGCTTTATCAGATCTGTTTTTAATGATGTTATTCTAGAATGTTTTCTTTCCAGATGATGATTGAGAAACGTAATTTAAAAATGGTGCCAGGTACCGCAACAGTAACAGAACTTTGCTGTTTTCTGAGGTTTTGTTTTTTTACTTTTTTTTTTTTAATGGAGTGTGCTGGATGGCTCTATAATTTTGTTCAGATGACTGCAGAACTTGGAAAAGCTGTTGCTGCTATTGATGCATAACATACTGCTATTGGTCTTTTTTATATAAATAAATAAATCTATATATATATATATATACATTTATATATATATAATTTGAATTTTTGGAAACTTTAGCTGTGCTGTCAACTTTGGAAAAAATATCCCAGTTGTACCGTGTTGGGTTGGCATTGTACATAAATTAACAGCCATATTGGTCTAGAAACGTTTTCCATTTGTACAGGGGTAACACACTGTATTAAATATGTAAGGTCTTATATACATGGGTTTGATTACAGAAACTAATAAAGTATTCTCTAAATAGTGAAAAAAAAAGAATTATTTGCATATTCTCCACCATATTCCCAATTATTGGAACATAGTAGGCACTCATTGTTTATTGACTAAATTAGAAATATGCCTTTAACCCTAAAACTTCAGCAAACAAGAAAAAGATAATTTATAATTAGATTTGTGATCAGTGATTCATGAAGAGTAAATAATGTTGATTCAAGGGAAATACAAGTTCTCATGTGGTTTCCTGACAGTTTTTCAACCTTGACAATTTTTAAACAGATGTTTGGTTTAAAGTTGAGAAACCAGAATTCAGTGCAGCATTTCCTTTTGCAGGGAAATGGTATTCTTACAGATCTGATATGAAGCTGGCTCACAGGTGTATCTATATCTGGTTTACAGATACTGAAAAATTTCCATGCTGGCTGATAACTGCTCAGCCCTCAAGTACCTTCTGTAGCCCCATGTGTTTCATTCTCCTTAAGAATTCCCTAGACCTTCCTGCAATCCCACAGAGAAAGGATTAGTGCCCTGCATTAGCAAGGGACCTCCTGCACTGTGGTCAGAGATCATTCAGATTGACCAGTGCTTCTGCTGTACAGCTTGCTAAGTATTTTGAATATCAATTTTGTCTTCCTGTTAGAGTTCTGATAGGAAGCCAGTCCTTGCCCTTCTCTAAAATGTTTCATGAGAAGGGAAAAGCTGTCCTACCCACTATGCAGAAGGTCATTCAAAGGTTTATAGAAAATGAAGGAAAGAATATGTATAATTTTAATAGAAATCAGCAGCATAGAACAAAAAGCAATGAGATGGGTAGCACTTCTGAAAGAAACATGCAGATTTAGAGTAGAAGTCAGAATGGAAAAGAGCAATGCCTTGTCCTGGGCTCCACTGGCTAGGCACAAGGCTAGTGGAGAACAGAACAGACTGAATAATCATGGGAAGAAACTGGAGGAGGGAGGCCAGAGACTCTGTGGGCACCTAGGCAGACTAATGCTGGCATGGTGTACGCACGTGTCAAAGACATAGACCTGAAATCTATCAATCTAATGGGTAAGTGGGGTAGTAGAAATCCAGGCAATATCACAAAGTAAGGCAGTCCTGGTAACCCTATTGACTAAATAAGAAATAGAAGTTGATACTGGAACCTGAGAAATGAAGGAAGCTGGGGAAGAAAGGTTCTTGTGGCTTGTTTGTATGTGTTTGTGACACATGAAGCTAGCCAGACTTAGTGAAGCACATTGTAGATTTCAACTTTTAAAGTTGTTACGTGAGGCAATCACTTGAAATTACTCCCCTTCTTAAAACCTATTTTTCTTCCATCTATCATCTTTTGACTCCATAACTTTGTCTCTCATTTTCACATATACTCCCTTCAGGTTTGTTTTTGTCTATTCCTTCCAATGCATGGATCTGGGCTTTACCAAGCTATAGTATATGCTCTTATCAAGTATGTACTCTGGTTTTCTCCAGCCCGCTGTGTCACACGTCCACTAGCAGTACTCTTTGCCCTACAGTTCTGGTAAGCTTCAAGTAGAGAGACCCCAGTAACCTCAGTCTTAACAAGCAGTCTTTACCTTGGCCTCAAAACCAGCAACCCAGCTGAGCACCTGCCCTCCCCTTGGGTAAGTAGGAATTTTTATATGAACCGATAAAGCAGTGGAAGAGGACACAGAATTAGTCCAAGTGTCAAACTTAAGTAAAAGATAAACTGAGAGAAAAGCCCAAATTTTTACAATCTAGACCAAATTAGAATGCATGCAACCAGTGCTGCCACTCAGAAGACCCCATTATCTGGTAGTGGAATTATCAGTGATAAGATAACTTGTATCATGTCTACTGGTAATGCTGTGGGTGCTGGTCAGCTTCCACAAGGTCAGCTGGGCCTACAGCTGGTGGCCCCCGTCTGCTACATGGTGAAGAATGCAGAATCAGCTGACTGCTCAGGAGAAGGAACCACACACACACACACACACACACACACACACACACACGAAAGCATCGTGAATGAAGGGCGGAGATAGTGTAGTGGAAGGAAGAGTGACATGTAAAGCAAGAAGGAGAGTTCTTCAATAAATACTGACCACTGGGCATAATGAGAGAGTCAGTAACCTTCTTTCTACACACATAAGAACAAGAAAGCCATTGCGAATGCAGGACTAAAATACTGGCTTTGTGGTTCCCGGCAAGAGAATTACTACCAACTCCTTACTGAGGAAGAATTGGTAATAAATACTAAACTCATACACCTGTAGTATAAGTTTAACTCATAATTCATACCTAACTTAATCTAGTTAATATTTTATAAGTTTATTCACACAATGATCAAATTATTAAAGAACTTTCTGGATTTAAATGCCCAATTAAAACTCCACATCCAGGTGCTGAGAGCAGCTTTCAGTTATTTTATCAATAGACCAGTGCCTTTAAAAATCTGACTTACTTGTTAATTGAGCTTTTTACATTTATTCTTTCTTGAGGGGAGAAAACAGTGGAGACAGTGAGAAGAGGACTGCGTGACTGGTACCCTAGAATGTTTTAATAACAAATAAAAATATGTGGAGGTCAATTTTTAGAAGTGGTGATTAACAGTTAATTCCCAATTTGACACGTGAACACCAATAATAGGTTTTCATAGATCTACTCATAAGAATTTTTTAATTTTATTTTTTGGACAGCAAGGAATGTTTTTAGTAGCAATATTATATATTTATGAAACAAATGTGGATTCAATTAATAAACTATATTCATATTCAGTGTGTCAAATTCCTATTTTTAAACAATTGGGTTCACTGAGCAAGCTAATTTAATGTCTTACTAAAAAGAAAAAAAGAATGGTCATTCTCTCTAGTCAAAGATACATGTGGATAGAATTTAAGCAAGTACGTCTTTTCTCTGTGGAATACAAAAATAAAACTGAGTATATATTTTAAACATATACACACAATGGAAGAAATCAAACTAAATGTGTGTGTTTAACCTCTTCAACTTTCTGAATATTGGATGTGGTGAGATTGGGTATAATAATCAAGTAGCTAAGTTGAAAGTTTTCTCTTTATATATGTATACATTTTTTAACCCTTCTCTGTTCAGAATCTAAATAGAAGCAGATGATTTCTTCAGCGGTGTTTAGCCATTTTTCTTCAAAAAATTTTGTCAATTTCACAAAGATTAATACAATGGTGATTATGCCAATAATTAATCATTTAAAAATGAGGTTCAGGATGGGGAACACATGTATACCTGTGGTGGATTCATTTTGATATTTGGCAAAACTAATACAATTATGTAAAGTTTAAAAATAAAATAAAATTTATAAAATAAAAAAAAATAAATAAATAAAAATGAGGTTGGAAAAATTAAACCATGTTTGCTACTGAATGTTCAGTTATATCTGCTTCTTACTCTTTTATCACATATGATCATCATTTGGAATAATAATAATCATACACCCCAAGAAATGAGGGCAAAGAAGAGTACATTATCATATTTTCTACTGAATATTTAATACATTTAGTTTTTGTACAAGAATATAGCTTAAAGTTTATTCTAAGAACAGACTAGGAGAGATACTATAATTATCATCCTTTACACCAAATAGCCAAGGGAAATTAAATTTTATTCATATTACCTTGATTCTTGAGATTTTGAGAGCATGTTGTAGGAATTTGTACAATCTTTATTATTGTACTTTTATCCCTACCAGGTAGGGTGGAAACAATGGACATATCATAGGCTCTACATAACTTTCAAATCTCACCCAGCACCTGAGCCTAATAATCACCAGTGGTGCTCAGAAATCATTTTAGGCAAAACTAAGTAGACAGCTTCAGGCTTTCTGCCTCCCGTGCCTATCCTTTTAGCATTTTTTCTTTCTTTTCATTTCTTCGGAACCCACTGTTCATAAATGGTTCCATCCTGAAGTCAGCTAAACATTAGAGATTTGATAGGCTATCTCATTCAAAAATTAATTGCATTTACACTTGTTTTGATGGGGAAAAAACTTATTTTGTGGGATAAATAATGAAAATTCAGTCACTCTGTATCATAGAAAGGGAATATTCTTGGTAAAGGGGTCTCCTTAGCATTACTGTAAAGAAAAAAAAATTAGAACCTCTTTCTTCATCCTTGAGACATTGCTTAAAGGGGTGTCTGTTGGGGGAAGAAGGAGGAGAGGGGGAGAAAGACTATATTTGCCTAGCAATAAAAATGACCAAAATCCTGTAAAAACACTCATAAATCTCTAAAGGGATTTCTTATATATGCTATAATTTTGAGTGTTGCATGAACGAAATGATCACATCCAGATTAGCAAGAAATTACAACTAATTTGTAAGGGCTGACAATAGGGACTAAGCCATGGCATTCAAGCCAGTGAGTAATCAGAATAGTTGACAGCCGTTCTTCAAGACTCAAATTTCCGATGTGGCATGACACTTGGACAAACAATTATTAGCAAACTATAGTCCTATGAAAATCAGTTTATAATTAATGAAATTTTGGGACATGCCAATAGTTACCAGAATATGCTTTATGTGTTGTATAACTTTCATTAGAAAAAAAAATCTGCAAAAAGGTATCTGAAGCTATAACTGCATGATTAATTTTTGCCACAAGAAATATCAATCACTAAATACCAAACATTTTCCTCAGAGCTACTGGAGACATTAAATCAATATGTAAAATGCCAACAAGACATTGCAGAATACATTCCTTGCACTGTCAAAGAGCACTATCCAGAATATTCACTGTAGAATGTTACTGTCTACCAAGAAAGCCACCATCCTAGCAATCAATGAGTCACCATCTATTAAAATTAAGAACTTGCTTAAATCTGGAAGTTTTGCAGTCTTGACAAGGAAGTTACCAGACTAGAAAAAGGCAGAGAATCTGAGGCATTCACCAAGTAGTGTCGTTAATTGTCCAGTGGTCCATATCATTAAATAAGTGTTGGGGGTTGGGGAGGAAAATCAGCAAACAGGAGATATCAAATAACCAAGGCCAGTCCATCAGAAATTCCCAAGTAAGCTAGTTTTTTTTCTCATGTCTCATTGCCAGTGTCCTGACAACCTCCTCACTGTGATACCTTCTTCCTGATTTCCTAGAATTAAAAACTATATTTTGTCCCACAGTTTTCTCTACCCTTTGCTCTTGAATTAAAGCTAACTTCTTTCCTATCCTATATTCTATAAAACTATGCTCTAGAAGATAGTTTCTTTCATTGACTTTAGTATTTGTAAATATCTCCTCCTACCAAATGATACTATAGGTGCTGATGATACAAAGATGAAGGTGAAAATAGTTCCTTTCATCAAGGAGTTTCCCACCTAGATGAAAATACTCCTGCAAAAGGGCTAAAAATATATAATTTGTAAGGCCTGTGCAGGTTTTCATTTTAGTAGAGTGTTCCTATGTAGAACTAACAACCTTAAAAAGGCAATTTTAATGGAAAGAATTTTAGATTCTGCCTGGGGAGTGAGGAGGTAGTTAAGATGTGGATAAGAAGATGAAAAGGACCTTTAAGTAATAGTCACATTACATGTTGGCTCATTAAGCATTATTTTCATGAAAAAGCAACACCATTACTAAGTAAATATAATACCTTTAAATGTTAAAATTATTTGATCAGTGTGGAATAGTAATGTATGTTTATCCTGCAAGTTCTACAGTGGTAAAGTAAAATTTTTGTTGAGAATTGAGTCTCACCTGTAAAGTGAGGTCATTCCCATTGTAAGTCACATCTGTAAGGATCAAGTGAAGGAACATCCAAAGTCCAAAGTCACCTCACATAGGTGACTTTGCCCTCCAAGGGACTTTTGACAGTGTCTGGGGACATTTTTCATTGTCAAAACTGGGAGAGGTGCTAATGTCATCCAGTATATAGAGACCAGGGTTTGCTTCAAACCTTTCTGCAGTGCACAGAACAGTCCCCCACAACTGAGAACTATCCAGCCCCAAATATCAATAGCTACAGTTGAGAAGCCCTCATATAGATGGTGTTGTTGCAACTCTTTTCCTGAAGTTATCATCTCTTTTCCATTGTGTAATTCTTTCTTCCTGCAACCACTGTGGGCTAGCGGCAAGCTCACCATGATAGGATTTAAAATGTGATATTGTCACAACTTTGTCTAAAAGTATTCAATGCCTTCTTCAAATTGAGTGAACATTAAAATAAAATATCTGGGATACTTCTTTAAATACATATTACCGAGTCTGCGTCTAGGAATTCTTAGTCGATTTAGGAGTCCGGAACCTTAGTTTTTCAAGTGATTGTGGTATGAATAATTGGAAGGCTATACAAAAGGAAACGCTGATCTGTTGGCTAAAATCCAGGTTCTTTAACTTTCAAACAAGCCTCCAGTATGATCCAATCCATACTGATCCATATATTGTCCTTCTCCTCTAATAATCTCTGTTCCAACAATATTGATCTACTTGACATTCACAAAAACCTTGTACTATTTCATGAATCCCCCACCATTCGTATGTTTCTTCTACCTGGATCCCCTTTCCTTCTTAGTCCTACTGGTGCTAGGAAATGTTGAGTGGCTATTCAAAGAAAAATTCTCTGATTTGTAGTATTTGCCAATTTCTGTGGTATAAATACTCCCACAATGGCAGATTTCAAGCTACCAATGTGACATTTCTGGAAACTGAACTGGAAAGAAACATGTAGGATTAGCTCTTGAGAACTGGTGTGAGCTAACTCTGATACAGTGTTGCAAATAATCATTATCTCTCATCCTTCTTTGAAGCCCTTCACAATAAGGGGACTGTTTCTTGCATGTTTAATATTATAATTACTCCATTTCTTCACTCCTATTTTTCAAAGTGCACATTACTAACTAGACTGTGAATTCTTTGAGATGAAGTTCTGTTTTGATAAAGATTGTGTTTAGTTAGAGTACATTTTAGCTCAAAAGTTTCTGTGTTTATGGTTTTGGGGGTATGTTTTCCTTTGTAGACCAACTTATTAAATAAAGTGTTAAAATCTTTTAAGTGTTTTAGAAGTTTCAACTTCAGTCATGTTAAAATATGCCAAGCAAAAGGATTTTTGTTCATGTTTAAGCCAGTATATTAAAGGGGGAAAGTGTATCTTCTGGGAGCCAGCCTGAGCACTAATAAAAGTGAGATATGTGACCTTGGGAAGTTAACTGTGGGCTACTTCTCACTAGTAGGAGATTCTCTTTTTAAGAATCTAGGTTCTGAGTTGTTTCAGTCAGAGGAAGTTGTATTTGCTTATAGAGCATCTTATCTATAGTCAACTTGGCTAGGTTGAGCTATTTCTCTTTTTAAATTATCGGGGATTACTTAGCCTGAACTGCTGCTGCTGCTGCTACTAAGTCGCTTCAGTCGTGTCCAACTCTGTGCGACCCCATAGACAGCAGCCCACCAGGCTCCCCCATCCCTGGGATTCTCCAGGCAAGAACATTGGAGTGGGTTGCCATTTCCTTCTCCAATGCGTGAAAGTGAAAAGTGAAAGTGAAGTCGCTCAGTCGTGTCCGACTTTTCGCAACCCCATGGACTGCAGCCCACCAGGCTCCTCCATCCATGGGATTTTCCAGGCAAGAGTACTGGAGTGGGGTGCCATGGCCTGAACTACTCTTTCTCAAAAAGGATCCCCTTGCTGTTTCATTCCTAAGTTATTACCTTCCTGAGCTGGAACATATTTCTGAGGACAGAAATATTTTAAACTAGAGATCAGCCCTGGGATTTCTTTGAAAGGAATGATGCTAAAGCTGAAACTCCAGTACTTTGGCCACCTCATGCGAAGAGTTGACTCATTGGAAAAGACTCTGATGCTGGGAGGGATTGGGGGCAGGAGAAGGGGACGACAGAGGATGAGATGGCTGGATGGCATCACTGACTCGATGGACGTGGGTCTCAGTGAACTCCGGGAGTTGGTGATGGACAGGGAGGCCTGGCGTGCTGCGATTCATGGGGTCGCAAAGAGTCGGACACGACTGAGCGACTGATCTGATCTGATCTGATCTGACCCAGAGACAATAGAGGAAGACATTTTATTCTTCCATAAGAAAGAATCATCCTTAAATACGTGGGTACATTGTTTCATTTCATCTGAAAAGATACAGAGTTATCTTCCTGAATTCTTAAAAAAATCACTGTATGTATTATCCTAGTCATGTGCCTTCTCTATCTACATATTAGATAGGATATTTGTTTTACTAAAAGACCAATTCTAAAATGTTTAACACAAGTCAGTATTTTCTCTCTGTCTCATGTCTTGCATGTGTATAGTGATAGATTCAGATAGATTTAACAAATCATGATACAGTATAAGCAGAGGAAATGATCTTTCTTTAAGCACACAAGGATAAATCAAACAAACTGTAGTATTCTACAGCATAGTGTATGTTTTCAATATTTTATGGAATTCTAAGTTGAAACCTGAAGAATAATGTCTCTTCTGGGAGATAATGGTAATTATAAACAAAAGATATGGGGAAGTTCTTTTTTAATTTAACCTTAGTTATAAAATTTGTTTGGTGCCCATACCAATTTTTTGTTTGTTTGCCTGTCAGTGGTTTATGGAAAGATACAATAAAACAAGAGCTCTTCTAGATCTGAATCATAAGAGTAGAAAAAAATGATCATTGGGCCAACTAAACTAGTTCCAACTCAAAAGCAAATCCAAATAGTGTTTAATTTTTCTGACTTAAATTACTCATTTGAAAAGTAAGTTTAAATTGGCAGTGAGAACAATTCTATTAGCTACTAGGGAAGAAACTTCAGAACAATAGTATTTAAACTTGGATTGTCAAATACTTGATAAGACTGAAAAATCACTGAAGATCATTTTCTTTTTGATCATTTGTCATTTGAGGTTTGTTTATTTATTTTCCATTGAAAAACAACTTGCTTCCAAGCTTGTATCTCAAAGAAAGCAAGAAAAAAATGTGAAAGACTAATATTATATTAGGCAGGCATCCCAAAAGTTGATAGGACACAACTGTGCAATAGAACTTGGTGATGTAAATGGCATATGTTTCTTAAGAAATGGACTTTATAACTTTCTTAAAACTTTACTCCCTTTGAATGATGGGCCTTTTTGCCTAGGAGTGAAATAATTATATAGGGTACTCTACTGCAGCACGCTCTTAAAAATATATTGCATCAGGGTCATGATGTTGTAATTTAGAATTTTAAAAGTAAGAGAGTGAGCTTTTAAATTTAATATCTCAGGGACTTTGGATCCTTTCCACCCAAAACTTGGCTTGCAATTTGTCTCCACAGATGATTTTAATGGTTTAAATTAGTTACGGCTTTTCAAACTGTGAAGTAGCCAATAATTTATCTTTGACCAAAGTTTAAACAATTAGTTCTAAGCAGCACCAGTTATTTTAAAAATCAGATTTTAGAGGGGAAAAAAGTAAATGTGGTTAGTTAATTTCTTGTTGCTTAGAGACTTATATATTTAAAAATAAACCTCCAGAGATTTTAGTTTGAGGTAGAACTCCCCATTGCTGTGGCTAGTTGCCCAACATATTGCTGTATGTCAGTGAAAATTTAAAAATGTAGATATTTTCAAGACATAGACCCCTCTATTGTCTGTCAGATACATATGAAGAATATTTCTGTGGCCTACATAGGACTTCCCAGGTGGTGTGGTGGTAAAGAATCTGCCTGCCAGGGCAGGAGACGTGAGAGACTCAGATTTGATCCTTGAGTTGGGAAGATTCCCCTGGAGGAGGAACTAGCAATCCACTCCCGTGATCTTGCCTAGAAAATTCCATGGACAGAGGAGACTGGCAGGTTACAAGCCTTTGCAACCTTGACATCACAAAGAGTTGGACACGACTGACCACATATGCACACTTAGGTTTTAGAGTTTGTAGTTTACTTTTGACATCAGCTGTCATTTGCAAATTGTAGAAAAGAAGGAAGTGTTCCCATGATGGCATAGGTTTCCTGACTTCACCCCGTGGCAAAGTTTAGAGTCTTTGGAATTGCCTTGATTCAGACTCTAAAAAACCTTCAGTGGCACATTGCCAGTTTTAGTTAAACTTACACGGTCTTTGTCTTACTTGAGCATTTTTGGATCACTGTTAAATAACTAAGCAGACAGAGGGACATAATGCCTGTTTTGTATTGGCTGGGTCAACAAGTGCACTCGAAGGCTGTTAGCAGAGAGCTGAGAAAGAGACTGCATGTGGAGGTACAGACTCCCAAGTACCTTCTCAGGGTTAACTGTATGGTTTGTACTTGTGTCCTTTTGTGGGCAATTATGATAATTGTGCTCTTCTATTATTTCTCTTTATTTATAAAATGACTCAGATTAACATTAGTAGCAACATAGGCAAATAGGATGGCTTTGGAAGGGCAGAGGAAATTTTAAAAAAAATCACTTCTCCACATACTCTGTTCTTGCTTAGATGTACTCAACTTTGAAAAATGTAGCAAGAACCAAGAAAAATGATCTGAATTCTCTGGGATTAAACAGGAATATGAATTTTAAGAAAAGGAACTGCAACCAATTCAAGGCCTCTCAGCTTGTCTGTTTTGTTGTTGTTGTTTGTTTCTATGACAAAGCCCAGTTTATCTCTAGAACAAGAGTCCACCCATCTACAAATGTTTATGTTTAATAAAGATCAGAGTTGAATTTAGTCAATACTATATTTCTGTAGTAATTGTGGAAGGAAATGAGAACAGTGGACTGGGTGCTGAGTGCTCTACTACTGTCATTGTGATCTAAACTAGTCATACTGTTTAACTTCAGTTTTTAGATCTGTCACATGGGGAGAGGTTAGTTAGTCCTGTTCTAAATTCCCTTCTTGTCATAAGACTGTCACTATGACATTAAAGACAAGGGTCAGAACAGGATGAAAAAGAGAACAAAAAAAGAGGTACTGACTTTTGCCTCGAGACAATTAAATCAAGAGATTTCTGCAGCTAAATTTAGTAATGGAAGTGGAAAACAGAACAAAACAAATATAATGTTGATGTTCTTACATCATCAATTGATCCTCACCCTCCTGATTGCCACAGTCACCCCTCAAAATATCTAAGAATGATGGATGAGAAACAGCTGTCTCTTGTGTCAACTTATAAATTGTCAGGAATGCTGGTGCTTGTCAGTTAGTAGTTTCCCAAGGCAGACTCCTGGGAGGGAAGCTAGGTTTGGACCCTTGCAGATTTCCTACATTCCCTTCTCCTTTTCTTACAATTTTGGTAGCACTGGTAGGTCAACTCTAGGAGACAGAAATGGAGAATAGTTATGTCAGCATAGCTTAAGAGACTGGACACAGTGAAAAGGAGGCTAGATTGAAGTGGGGTTGAGACAGTGACTGCTAATTCATTTTGGCTCTGTTCATATTTTGAAAGCACCATCAGAATAAACGCCAGAAAGGGTAAATGAAACTGTGAAGTGAAATTCTGTTAGAAATTTTGGATTGGATCTGGTGTAATCTTATTGATGTAGAAGCACTTAGTACTGATCGTTTAGGTAAGTGGAAAAAATAGACATATGGTGGAGTACACTCTGAAAAACATGTAACTTCCCTTATTTTTAACCTAAAACCACTGTGTCAGTCAATTTAGTTTTTGTTCACAGTGTTTTAAAGATGCCTTTGATTTATGTAAAGTATTATTTCCCTTGTTCATTTGTTAATTTATGCATTGAAATTGTGATTGAGCACAAGCTATATGCCAAGCATCAAGCCCGCACAAAGACACGTGATGAATCAGACCCTTTCCCCATCTCCCAGGAGCATGCTCTGTAGTCGAATAACATGAATTGTAGTCCTTTGTTACAGTTGCAAGTGTCAGCAGTCTATGACATAATTATAATCTGACAGAAAAATGAAATATTCTATAATCAACTTCTTTCCATGCATATCCACTCCATGGTGCTCTGTAACTATATAAAATTATACTCACAAATGTTATTTAGTAACATTTTTAAAAGAGGAAAAATGCCTGTATGATAAAAATTAATCCCAGTTCATTCTAGATGCTTATATAGAATTAGGATATGAAGGTATTAGCCAAGAGACTAAGAAATTAGTATACCTGCATACAACTGTGTGTTCTGTTTTTCAGGCTTAACAGCTTAGCTGTAACATTTGTACATTAGCTAAATAACATCTCAAGGGGAGATGGAGATAGAACCTTGATGTCTACTGATTGTACATGTGTGAGTTTGTGCTCTCAGAGGATGGTCCTTAGAAAACTCCCTGCTGGAAGCTATTGTGCATATTGTAAAAGGACCATTGCTAAGTGCCAATTGAGCTAGTACTCTATATTGCCATTTAAAAAGAAGATTTCATACCACTTGATTATGTTAAATAGAAATGTTTGAAATTTATACAGAATTACATCAAAATGGCACAGTAGTTATATGTCTAAAGGGCTATGACTACGCTATCCCATAACTAATGTCAATCCTTCTGGTAGATGGCTTAATGTAAGACTGTCACAGAATGTATTACATGAGAAGTATAGAAACTCTTAGAATACTGAAGCCATAAATATATATTGTAATAGAACCTAAACCCATGTTTGCATTGAAATAGACCTACAAACATATATATATACACACATACATACATATGTATATATTACATTTAATATTTCAAGTAGCACAAATGGAACTCTGTATTTTTAAGTATACAGAGGTACAGATGAATCAAGTAAGGTTGTTCCATGTATATAATAAAGTATCATTCTTGGTGCTGTACAGGTTCTTGTGGTATAGCAGTGTGTTGTGTGACTTTTAACAGTACCTTCTGTCGTTTCTTCAGAGACACCTAATTTCCTTCCCAAAAAACAGTGGGGGGATTCTTACCATCTTTTAAGTGAATCCTTTCCATCAACCAAATTGTATTTTCAGTGGGTATATGTTCTACGTCCCTTATTAGTAAATTATACATATCATAAATGCAGTAATAAGCTATTTAATGTATAAAAATATGAAACTAGGAAGGAAATAGACTACATCCCATGATTTAACCCCCTTTCCCCCAAAAAAATCCCATGGAAATAACAAAAAAAAAAGAGACATTTTAAAAGAATGAAACTAAGCTATGTATAGAAAATTTTGAAAATGTGGCAGCTGTGATCCAAAAAGTTTGAGAAAATCTTGGAAGATAGAACGGAGGTAACGGGAGAAAGAGAGAGGGAAGGCATAGCTCAGGCCCCCAGGTAAGAACAAGTACAATTAGTCCTGGGAAATAGTATCCTTAGATTTAAGAAAGTATCTTGCAAGCTGCTATAATAAAAGTGCTAATCAGAGAATGAAATCTGTCTCTTGGAATTTACAATAGGATTGAAAAATTGGACAGTAAATCCCTGAATGACTGAACAAAAAGAAAAAAACTTCCAAACAAGTAATTTGAGAAAGGTGCTTAAATGTCTTGAAATTTAGAGCAAAAGACAAATGAAAAATAAGGGACAAAACTGAAGAGATACAGAGAATTGTTTTAGGAGATTCAAAACTCATCATCTTAAGTTTTAGAAGCAGAGGATAAAGATAATTAAGGAATATGAAAGAGGAAATGGAAAAAAAATTCCTGTCATATCCCATAAGTATAACAAAACTAACTTTGATAATATTCAGTGTTGACAAGAACATGGGAAGTAGGTAATTGCACAAACTATTTAGGGAGAAAATAATTGTGTAACTTCTTTGAGGAAAAATTAATTGACCTTTAACCCAGCATTTTAGTTCTAATAATTTTTCTTTTGAATAGTTTGCCCATGTTAACAATAACATTTATTCAAGTATTCACTTAAGTAGGTTTTTAATAAGTAAAACCTAAAAAAATGTGTCTATAGTGATACATCTGTGTAGTTAAAAGATAAAAAAAATTATGTGCTGATATGGAGAAATATCAGATATAAACAAAATTAAATGCCAGTCAGAAAAATTAAGGAAAAAATGTATGTTAAAAAGGAACATAGATATAGTTATAGTTTCTTTCATGGCCTTAGAGTTAGTTGCTCCATTGTGTCGGACTTTTGGTGACCCCATGGACTGTAGCCCACCAGGCTCCTCTGTTTATGGAATTCTCCAGGCAAGAACACTGTAGTGGGCTGCCCCTTCTCCAGGGGATCTTCCCAACCAAGGGATCAAATGCAGGTCTCCTGCATTGTAGGCAGATTCTTTACCACCTGAGACACTAGGGAAGCCCTTCGTGGCCTTAAAATTTCTTTTAAAAAAGGTCTAATGTGTAGAATTCATGTTTTATTTTTGGTTCTAATTAGATAAGTTAATAAATCACAGTAGTACCAAATATATGAGAAAATGATTGAATCATAAAATTGTAACCTCAAAAAATCCTGGTTCATTTGATAAAAATAAAAAATACTAATTTAATATATAAGTAATATTTAATAAAGATAATGTCTCTCAATAATAAAGCCTTAAAATTGATGAAAAGAGGAAATTCATACATTCTTTTCCAGAACAGACAGTGCATATACCTGGCTTATTCATAACTCTTCATCAATTATATAGTGAATATATGAAATATTTCTATATATTTTCTGATTTCATCATGTGTAAATTGAGGAAGACTTACCTAGGAAAGCTGTTTTAAACTCACTTAAGGAAAAAATACTTAAATGAATACCTATGTCTCATATTCATCTAAAATAACAGATATTAGGTTATGGACCATCCAAGCAATTAATCACTTTCTCTTGGCTATTCAACTACCAGCATTTGGTCACTTTATTCATAGTCATCAGAGAAAAATTGTATAGATTTGAAACTCAGACATGTACTTTTTCTATTTTCTACTCAAGGAAAAAGATTGATAGAAGAAAATATTGAGTCAGATAAAACATATGTACAGATATGTATTTAATAGAGGAATTAATTGAAATAACAATGACCTCATAGTGGAAGAATGGTAAAAAGATTAGAACTTAAGAACCATTAGACTGGTAAAATCATTACTCTGAAATGTAACCCAGGATTTGGGGCATTTTATTAGTTTTCAAGCTGTGGACCATGAACTAGTATCCCCAAAATGTTAATGCACTTTATTACTGAAAATATTGGGGCTTCCAAGGTATCTCAGTGGTAAAGAATCTGCTTTACCACTGCAGGAACTGCAGGAGATGTGGGTTCAATCCCTGGGTTAGGAAGATCCCCTGGAGGAGGGCATGGCAACCCACTCTAGTATTCTTACCTGGAGAATCCCACGGACAGAGGAGCCTCGCAGGCTACAGTCCATGGATTCACAAAGAGCTGGACATGACTGAACAACTGAGCATGCACACATGCACTGAAAGGTTTCTGTACTTCTTTTTTTGGCGTTCTGTCTGATTAGATGTTCATATGGGCCCTGCAACAATAAAACAGCTATATTATGACAAAGTACACTTTGGGTCATTGCTAGTTTTGTAGATGTAGGGAGTGTCTTTAAAACAGAGGCATACATTGACAGTGAGCAGGAACCATACCAGTGGAGTGGAGCTGGGGCCAAAGAGATCAGAAGTCAGAAAGCCACTAGCAGCATTGCTGTCCAGACACTTAGGCTCCTCTGGTAAGGTGACTGGGATTCCCTTGGGAAATCAAAAAAAGGACTGAAGTTATTTCAGATTAGGCTTCCCACATGGCACAGTTGTAAAGAATCTGCCTGCCAGTGCAGCTGATGCAAGAGATGGGATTCCGTCCCTGGGTTTGGAAAATCCCCTGGAGTAGGAAATGGCCTTCTTGCCTGGATAATCCCATGAACAGTGGAGCCTGGTGGGCTACAGTCCCTCGGGTTGCAAAGAGTTGGACCTGACTGAGCACACACAGTACACTACTCCTACCCCTCCCCATCATGCACAAAATAAAATACTTTTTAGAGGAAAGTTTTCCCAATTTAGGCCCACAGGACCAATAAGATAGATGCTTTTTTTTTTTTTTTTAATAAGTGAAGACTATCGGGTACATAAGAAGACTACCATGATAAGAAAAAGGTAAACAATGAACAAAAGATCGAGATATTGAGGAAAACTGATGTTGGGATTGCCAGATAATTCATATAATTGTATATGAAATGTTTAAAGAAGCAAAAGATGCATTAAGAAAGATAAGCATGAAAGAAAAACTATCAGGAATGAACTGATAGATTTGGAAAAAAACAAACAAAAAGGCATTTCCAGAATGAAAAACTCATTTGTGTGGAGAGGGTTGGGGGGAAGCTTCAGTGGACATTTTAAATAGTAGAAAAGACAAAGCAAAGTGGGCTTCCCTGATAGCTTAGTTGGTAAAGAGTCTGCCTGCAATGCAGGAGATCCTGGTTCGATTCCTGGGTCGGGAAGATCCACTGGCAAAGGGATAGGCTACCCACTCCAGTATTCTTGGGCTCCCCTTGTGGCTCAGCTGGTAAAGAATCCACCTGCAATGTGGGAGACCTGGGTTGGGAAGATGCCCTGGAGAAGGAAAAGGCTACCCACTCCAGTATTCTTGGGCTCCCCTTGTGGCTCAGCTGGTAAAGAATCCAACTGCAATGTGGGAGACCTGGGTTTGATCCCTGGGTTGGGAAGATCCCCTGGAGAAGGGAAAGGCTACCCATTCCAGTATTCTCACCTGGATAATTCCATGGGGGTCTGTATAGTCCATGGGCTCACAAAGAGTCAGACATGACTGAGTGACTTTCACTTTCAAGACAAAGAGAAATGCAGATGAAAATCAAAAAGAGATAGTATCTCATACTTCTTAGGATTATACACACACACACACATATAAAAAGGTAAGTTTTGGTGAGGATGTGGAGAAATAGGAACGCTTCCACATTGTTCAGTTCAGTTCAGTCACTCAGTCATGTACGACTCTTTGTGACCCCATGGACTGCATCACACCAGGCTTTCCTATTTATCACCAACTTCTGGAGCTTACTCAACTCATGTCCATAGAGTTGGTGATGCCATCCAACCATCTCATCCTCTGTCATCCCCTTCTCCTCCTGCCTTCAAACTTTCCCAGCATCAGGGTCTTTTCCACTGAGTCAGTTCTTCACATTAGGTGGCCAAAGTATTGGAGTTTCAGCTTCAAAATCAGTCTTTCCAATGAATATTCAGGACTGATTTCCTTTAGGATGGACTGGTTGGATCTCCTTGCAGTCCAAGGGACTCTCAAGAGTGTTCTCCAACGCCACAGTTCAAAAGCATCAATTCTTCCACGCTCAGCTTTCTTTATAGTCCAACTCTCAAATCTATACATGACTACTGGGAGAACCATACTTTGACTAGATGGACCTTTGTTGGCAAAGTAATATCTTTGCTTTTAAATATACCGTCTAGGTTGGCCATAGCTTTTCTTCCAATGTGCAAGTGTGTTAATTTCATGGCTACAGTCATCATCTGCAGTGATTTTGGAGCCCCCCAAAAATAAAGTCTCTAACTGTTTCCATTGTCTCCTTGTCTATTTGCCATGAGGTGATGAGACTGAATGCCATGATCTTAGTTTTCTGAATGCTGAGTTTTAAGTCAACTCTTTCACTCTCCCACTCTCATCAAGAGGCTCTTTAGTTCTTCTTCGCTTTCTGCCACAATGGTGGTGTCATCTGCATGCATATCTGAGGTTATTGATATTTCCCCCAGCAGTCTTGATTCCAGCTTGTGCTTTATCCAGCCCAGCATTTCTCATGATGTACTCTGCATAGAAGTTAAATAAGCAGGGTGACAATATACAGCCTTGACGTACTCCTTTCCCTATTTGGATCCAGTCTGTTGTTCCATGTTCAGTTCTAACTGTTGCTTCTTGACTTGCATACAGATTTCTCAGGAGGCAGGTCAGGTGGTCTGTTATTTCCAACTCTTTAAGAATTTTCCAGTTTGTTGTGATCCACACAGTTAAAAGCTTTGGCGTAGTCAATTAAGCAGAATTAAGATGTTTTTCCGGAACTCTCTTGCTTTTTTGATGATCCAACGGATGTTGGCAATTTGATCTCTGGTTCCTCTGCCTTTTCTACATCCAGCTTGAACATCTGGAAGTTCACAGTTGTCCTGGTCATTGAATACATCTTCCTAATATTGATAAAAATATACCTTTGCAAAGATAAATATACCACTTCTAATGGCCTGGCTACTTGTTTAGGTAAGCTGCCTACTCACACGTTACTACAAAGCCATACCAATTTGGAATAATTTTATGGAAAAAAGCAAATATATTTGTTACTTAAATATGTGTTGCCTTGAAATTACCACTACTCAAAGAAATAGTCCCTGGGACTGAAACAGTCAATGAAGCACAGCAGGTAATAGAACCACCTACCAAATGGATGTCCACATACAATGTTACATGCAGAGAGCCCACTGTTACCTGAAAAACTATCATAATACAGCTTTTCTAATGATAATCTCTAACAGGGCTGTTTGGTTCAGCTCTCTTCAGATGTTTACAAATTGCATATAACATGCTTCTGCATTGGCTGAGCTTCAAATTACCCAAAAGCTGAGGGAGAAGAACACAGAAGAGTCCCAGGAAGTTTGAGAATGCCCAATACAGTTGTCTCTTTTTCTGAGCAGCACCCTTATGAAAGGAAAAATAAGTTCCTTTCCTCATGTGTGTGTGTAAAACACCTGTTTTTTCTTTTTTCCTTTTAGAAAACCTGAATACAACTGAGATTGAACAGACTCTGCTTAAAGAGGTTACCGTCTCCTCTTTGAGGTTGCTTACGACAACAAAATGTGACTTCTGAGTTCTGGTGGAACTCAGCATGCCAGGAAAAGTGAGGACAGACTCATTCCTATGTACTTCTGAAAGCAGTGTTCATTATTTTTTGAAGTTGAACATTTTCATATATAGGTACATCTTGGCACATAAATAATCCTTTGCCCATTTAGATACCTACTCTTATGTATATGCATAGGATTCCCAGGTGGCTCAGACAGTAGTCTGCCTGCAATGCCGGAGACCTGAGTTTGATCCCTGGGTCGGGAAGATCCCCTGGAGAAGGAAATGGCAATCCACTCCAGTTTTCTTGCCTGGAAAATCTCATGGACAAAGGAGCTGGTGGGCTATAGTCCATAGGGTCACAAAGAGTTAGACACGACTGAACAACTCCACCTTAGGTATACGCACCAGGAAGTAAGTATAAGAATATAGGAAAGTTTCTTAAAAGATCAAAAGGACTGAAAACAACTTCAGTGGATATTAATAGGATTCTGGATATACAAATAGAATGGAAATGTATATGGTAGTGAAAAGGAATGCTCGGCAGCTACAGGTTACAATCAGCCACGTGGATGAATCTTAGGAATGGAACATTGGAAAATAAAATTTGAAAAACTACAAGTCCCAGAATGCTGCATGTTGTGCTTTAATAAATGTCACAAACAAGCAGGACTAGCCAATATATTAATGATTTATCTATCATATAATGAAATATTTTTAAAGAAAAAGTAATGACAAATACAGAATTCAAGATAGGGGTTGGTTACTTTGTGGGGTGAGATAAGAAGTCTGTATGGATATATACCAAGTTATTGGTGAAATTTTCATTCTTGGATTATGGTAAGTTCAGAGGTATTTTGATATGTTATTGTGTTTATATGTATATCAGATCAGATCAGATCAGGTCAGGTGCTCAGTCGTGTCTGACTCTTTGTGCCCCCATGAATCGCAGCACGCCAGGCCTCCCTGTCCACCACCAACTCCCGGAGTTCACTGAGACACGTCCATCGAGTCAGTGATGCCATCCAGCCATCTCATCCTCTGTCGTCCCCTTCTCCTCTTGCCCCCAATCCCTCCCAGCATCAGAGTCTTTTCTAATGAGTCAACTCTTCGCATGAGGTGGCCAAAGTACTGGAGTTTCAGCTTTAGCATCATTCCTTCCAAAGAAATCCCAGGGCTGATCTCCTTCAGAATGGACTGGTTGGATATCCTTGCAGTCCAAGGGACTCTCAAGAGTCTTCTCCAGCACCACAGTTCAAAAACGTCAATTCTTCGGCGCTCAGCCTTCTTCACAGTCCAACTCTCACATCCATACATGACCACAGAAAAAACTATAGCCTTGACTAGATGAAACTTTGTTGGCAAAGTAATGTCTCTGCTTTTGAATATGCTATCTAGGTTGGTCATAACTTTCCTTCCAAGGAGTAAGTGTCTTTTAATTTCATGGCTGCAGTCACCATCTGCAGTGATTTTGGAGCCCAGAAAAATAAAGTCTGACACTGTTTCCACTGTTTCTCCATCTATTTCCCATGAAGTGATGGGACCCGATGCCATGATCTTCGTTTTCTGAATGTTGAGCTTTAAGCCAACTTTTTCACTCTCCACTTTCACTTTCATCAAGAGGCTTTTTAGTTCCTCTTCACTTTCTGCCATAAGGGTGGTGTCATCTGCATATCTGAGGTTATTGATATTTTTCCCGGCAATCTTGATTCCAGCTTGTATTTCTTCCAGTCCAGCGTTTCTCATGATGTACTCTGCATAGAAGTTAAATAAACAGGGTGACAATATACAGCCTTGACGTACTCCTTTTCCTATTTGGAACCAGTCTGTTGTTCCATGTCCAGTTCTAACTGTTGCTTCCTGACCTGCATACAAATTTCTCAAGAGGCAGATCAGATGGTCTGGTATTCCCATCTCTTTCAGAATTTTCCACAGTTGATTGTGATCCACACAGTCAAAGGCTTTGGCATAGTCAATAAAGCAGAAGTAGATGTTTTTCTGGAACTCTCTTGCTTTTTCCATGATCCAGTGGATATTGGCAATTTGATCTCTGGTTCCTCTTCCTTTTCTAAAACCAGCTTGAACATCAGGAAGTTCATGGTTCACATATTGCTGAAGCTTGGCTTGGAGAATTTTGAGCATTACTTTAGTAGCGTGTGAGATGAGTGCAATTAAAAATGTGTGAGCATTCTTTGGCATTGCCTTTCTTTGGGATTGGAATGAAAACTGACCTTTTCCAGTCCTGTGGCCACTACTAAGTTTTCCAAATTTGCTGGCATAATGAGTGCAGCACTTTCACAGCATCATCTTTCAGGATTTGAAATAGCTCAACTGGAGTTCTATCACCTCCACTAGCTTTGTTCGTAGTGATGTATATATATATATATATATATATATATATAAAGCATCAATTCATATATGTCAAATATTATATTTTAAAAGGTAATGAAGAAAATAGGTTAAGCATTGTTTAAATGATTCTTTAGTAAACTATGTGAGGAGCAGCTGATTTACATAATAAATAGGTATATTGAAAGCCAGACTTAGAGATTTCAATATAACATTAATCTCTGTGAATCTCTAAATGGGGGTATATTTCTTAATTGAAACCTTTAGGGAAATAAAATCTCATAAGTAAATAAGAGTGCCCTGTCCCTTCAAATTCTCATACCATTTATCTGACATTTTATCTAAAAGTGCACTTTTAATTATCCCCTTGATGAATTAAGTATCATTAGTCCACTGACAAATTATAAATATCTTTGGGTAAGATAAGATGCTAGTCAACAACTTTTTAGCCCATGAAAGTTTATCTGGTAATGATATGTCACTTTTGAAAGCAGAAAATATCTCTGAGGAAATGGGCAACAGAACATGCATGTTTCACTAGAGAGGTGGGAGGCCAGGCCTGGAGAAAGGAGAAATGGGTAGGATTCGTGGGTTTCAGTAGGACTCATGGGCAAGGTATGTGGAAATTTACTGTCAGGTTAGGGAATCTCCAGAAAGGAAAGAAGCAACAAGAGAAGGAGGGGTGGAGGGGAGGCATGTTATATGGCTTATTTAGTAACTGCCATCCATTCCTTTGTATGCTTGGTCCTTGCTTTTTGATTCCTTCCGATCTTGAGCCACTCCTGCTTGAACTAGGCGTGTTATAACAGACACTGTCAGTGCTTCATATCCTCTTGGCCCACTCGGGTTCACCTGCAGCTTTGATGCACAGTTATTATACATACCAATGGCTTCCTGCGTTAAGAATCAGTGTCTGTCTGTCTCTACTAGATATGATGTTCACCTAGAGTACAGGGCAAGTCCATTGTGTCTTGTTTATAAAATCACCAACAGCCACCCTCAAACACTGATGGAAGAGAGATGGCTAAGTACCCCCAGTTATCTCCTACCTTGAGGTGTGTTTACATTGTCTTTGGATGATTCCAAGGGCATTGATTTCCAGTTGCTCACAGTGGTAATTTAGCCATTAACACTTCCTCTTTATGGCCCTCCTCTCTTCCCTTCTCATCCTGTCTTTCTCACGCTGTGCTTCCTACGATCATCCCCAAAATAAACTACTTGACCTAAATCTTTATCTCGGGGTCAGCTTTCAGAGGATGGAAAATTGGCATGTATGCACTCAGATTTTTAAACTCCTTCTCCTTCCTTTGTAATTTGTTCAAGAGCATTTCTTGTGGGTACAGACAATGCCAGTGTAAATGTTAGATGCTGCAACATTTTAAATATGGTGTATTATTGTGGTATTCATGCTGAAGTATATTTACATAAAATGCTTTTAATCAATACTGTTTCTCTTGTTCCTTCTACCATCAGGGCAAAGGCTTACCATACTGCACAAAATAAAGTTATTTCTGCTGTAGGCAGGTAACTTATCATTAAGCCTCAACTGTCAAACTCAATACAGAAAAATCTAGAAGCCAGTCCCTGAGTGACTGTTTTTGAAGCTGTTGTACATGGTGGGGAGGGCAAAAGTAGGAAAATGAGGTGGAGGAGGAGGCTCATGCCTTTCTAATCAAGAGCTGATGCTTCCCAGCATTGTCACTTTCCCCACATGTCAGTAGAGGAGGGTTTTTCTAATCACCAATGATCTTTGAAGAGTTCAACAGGCAATTCTATATTGTATTTTGAGAATTTGGAGCACTAATGCCTCACATCAGGACCAGATTTGTAGATAACCAGTTAGACCCTGCTAAGTCAGTCTGATCCATCGCTATATGTATGTCGAGGGCACTGGAAGTATAGTCTTTTGGATATTTCCTTTCAGTAAATGCAAATAGTACAATGGTACTTAGGATAATAATAGGCAAGCAACTTTTACCAGTGGTTCAAGCTGGGAATCCATGATTATTCAGATATCCATTTGTGTTTGTAAAGAAGCTGGGAGCTCTTGGCCTGCCATTTCTGAGGTAATTGCGCTTGGCAATTTTACAAGACAAATCAGAAAATAATCAGATTTCTCTCAAGCTCTCTTGAACCAGGTAGTGAGTCCAACTTGAATACACTATGTTTTCACTGAGGTGATAGGGGAACCGGAGGAAAATGCCTCTGATCTCTCAGCAATGTCAGGCTACTCAGGCAGGCAGGGACCCAGAGCCCTGGGATGTAGAAGAATAAGAAACATGCCCCTCTGAACAAGTATGGTGTCTACATTTGATGAAGTCAGAGGAAGATCTACACAGACCAACTGTGAAGCCCTTGGTATCTTTCCTTGACCTCCCCTGAGGACAAGCAACACTAGTGAATGTGGTTTTCTTGATAACTTAGATCCAATAAGCATCTCAAAACACACAGCACCTTCTTATATGTGCATTGAAAACGAGAAACTGGCAAGCACCTCTGTGTGGTTCAGAGTAACACTGAAACCCAGAAAGAAAAAGATGTGACCTGGGAGATTTTCATATCTCAACAGCTATTCTAATGTGAAGTGATTCTGAAGTCTTAGGTGAAGACAAAGTGGTCAGGTTAGCAATAATTCTTATACAGTCCTTGCTAGAGGAATGCTTCAATGTTAATTTAAGCTCTGAGACCAAACATGGGCAAAGTTTTACATTTGTAATCATTTGTTGCTTTTGTGTTCCTTGGTATACTGGAACCAGCCAATATTGGTTAGACAGAGCCGCTGTGAGCATCTCTTCCAAACTCTGTATTTACTGACACCACATGGTAACTTGAAATTGTCCATCGTAGGAGTATTTTTACCCCAGAAACAGGAAGTGGCTACATAAATATAAATCAGAGCTTCCTCCCACCCCAGCCTGTTGTTAAACATTTATAAATGTCTGCCCATTTATATTGAAATAAGAAACGAAAACAAGCAGAGATCTTCAACTTCTTGCCTTTGGCCAGGGAATTCATCTCACTCAGATACTTTGGTCATGATGAGCCTGGGCCCTGGGGCAGCATTAGAATATTCATGAGTCAGTGTGTTTTATCTGGTAAATGTCTAATTTTCAAACTCTGGGCAAGTGACCCAGTCTCTGTGAGATTTTCACTTCTCATATGCAAAAACAGTTGTAATACCTGCTCTAGTTCACAGACATGTGGTATGATTGCAAATGAATAATGCATGTGAAAAAAACTAATTACAAAGTATATAAAATTATATATTGTATGGTAAGATATTTAATATGCTAATACATAATATTATGGTGATAATAGTTAATAATTGACATTTATTTAGTGTTTGGTAGTACCCAACACTGTTCTAAGTGCTCTACCTATTTTAGTCATTGTATCCTTATCAACTACATGCTGCTGCTGCTGCTGCTAAGTAGCTTCAGTCGTGTCTGACTCTGTGCAACCCCAGAGACTGCAGCCCACCAGGCTCCCCCGTCCCTGTGATCCTCCAGGCAAGAACACTGGAGTGGGTTGCCATTTCCTTCTCCAATGCATGAAAGTGAAAAATGAAAGTGAAGTCGCTCAGTCGTGTCTGACTCCTAGCGACCCCATGGACTGCAGCCTACCAGGCTCCTCCGTCCATGGGATTTTCCAGGCAAGAGTACTGGAGTGGGGTGCCATTGCCTTCTCCATCAACTACATGAGGTAGGTGTAATTATTATTCCCATTTTACACTTGTGAAAATTAAGGTGCATTGAAGTTAAATACCTTGTCGAAGATCACACCATTAGTAAGTGGCAGAGCTGAGGTCACAAACCCAGGCAGTCTAGCTTCAGATTTTGAGCTCTTAACCACTATAGAGATTAAATGTCTATGGTAAATTATAGATATTTTAATAGATGATTTATTTGCTTTAAGAGTGTAAACCTTAATTTCTATATTGGCACCTTTTTAAATAAACCCCAAAATATCATAGTGAAAAGAGAAAAAGAATTAAACCCAGTGGACAATTTCTGTTTAAGATTTTATATCATATCAAAGATAAAAATATTGATATTAGTATAATGTCAAGAAAGCTCCAAGATTTAAAGTTTAATGAATCTTTAAAAATAAGAAAAACTGCAATAAGAGTGCATTAGCAAATAATTGGAGAGGGGAAAAACAAAAATATGCCTCATAAAATCAGTGTTACCAATTTGGTTGTGTATGTGTATATATATACATATATATATATTTGTGTGTGTGTGTATTTATATTTGAAGCATAGATTTGATCATAGTTTATGTGCAATTTTATAATCTTTTTCAACATAAAATTCCAGCATACTTTCCATGTTGCTAAAAATATACATAAAAGTTATTTAATGGATATTTAGAATAATTGGAGAAGGCAATGGCACCCTACTCCAGTACTCCTGCCTGGAAAATCCCATGGACGGAGGAGCCTGGAAGGCTGCAGTCCATGGGGTCGCTGAGGGTCGGACACGACTGAGCGACTTCACCTTCACCTTCAGCTAGAATAACTATAACATACATTATTTAAAAGAGTTTCTCTACTGTTCACATTTACATGTGTTTGCTTATCCTCTTTTTTATTATAAATGATGGCATATTCACCTGTTGTACATATAGCTATTATAATATTTTGAATTATATTTTAATTTTTACAGAGTTTCATAAATGAAAAATCAAATGAGATGAAAAATACTGACTTGTGTGCTAGGTTGCTTCAGTTTTGTCCAACTCTGTGCAACTCTATGGACTGTAGCCTGCTCAGCTCCTCTCTCCAGGGAATTCTCTAGGCAAGAATACTGGAGTGGGTTGCCATTTCCTTTTCCAGGGGATCTTCCTGACCCAGGGATGGAACTAGGTATCTGACGTCTGTCTGCATTGACAGTCAGGTTCTTTACCACTAACACCACCTGGGAAGACTTTTATTGTCAAAAATATCTCTCTTTGTATATAATGGCATTTGTTTATGATGTCATTATCAGAGTAGCAGAGATTCCATGATAGAGGTGTGTAGTGGGACTTGTAGGTCATACTAATATGCATTGTAGGTGATGAAGTTTTTAAGTTTTTGTTAAAATGGCAGCATTTGGCTTTTAGGATGATTGCTCTGAATGCAGATGGAAAGTGTTCAAAGGAAATCTAGATTGGTGTCTGGGAGACCCCACAAGAGGGTTTTAGAAGAGTTCAGATAAGATATAACAGTTCTGAATTAGGTCATTAGTGGTGGTGGTGGTGGTCTAGTCGCTAAGTCATGTCTAACTTCTGCGATCCCATGGACTGTAGCCTGCCAGGTGCCTCTGTCCATGGGATTCTCCAGGAAAGAATACTGGAGTGGGTTGCCATTTCCTTCTCCAAGGTCATTATTAGTAAAGAGCAAAAGAAGAAAGTAGATTTGTAAAATAACTGGGAAATAAAATCAACAAGATTGATGACTGATTGAATGGGGTATATGAAAAAACTCTTTTGAGGGGAGAAAGCTTCTCAACAAAGTTTTGAATATGTTAAATTTGACAGGCCTGCTTTATACTCAAGCAGGTACATCCTGTAAGCAGTTTGACGTATATGCATTCAAAACTCTGGGAGGAAGTATAATAAAGATATTATTAAATCAGGAGAGTAGATGAGATGTCTTAAAGATAATGTTAAAAAAGCAGAGGGCAAAAAACAGGAATCAGCCGACTGAGAAGTCCAAAACAAACAAACAAAAACCAACCAACTAAGCAAGAAAGACAGTCATTCAAAGAGCTATTGGTAGAAATGGCAGAAAATAGCATATGGAGACTAAGGATAAGGAAGCATATGGAGACTAAGGATAAGGAAGCATATGGAGACTAAAGATAAGGAAGGAAAAACTTCAGTGAAAGGGAAAGTTGTCGGGAACGTCACCAGAAGTCAGAAAACATGATGCCCAAAAGGTGTCCTTTAGTATTTGAAAAACAGAGGCCACCAGAACAGAGTGTAGGGAGGTCAAGCTGCAGATGCCTTTGTATCAAGTTTGAATCAAAGTGAATTAGTTTTCATTCTTCATCTTTACTTGTAATATCTTCTATTAGACTAATTTGGTCTTATTTTTTCAACTTTTTTTTTGGTTTATTGGTGTTTCCTGTTCATTTATTTATCGAAGTCAATGGTTCTTAATGAAAGATCTGGGACCTCCAGGGAGTTCCTAAGATCCTTTTAAGGGTTCACAAAACCAAAAGTTTTTTCATAATAATACTAAGACATCATCCACCTCATTCAGCTCTCATTTTCTCATGAACATACAGTGGAGTTTTCAAAAACTCTGGAGTCTACGAAAGCAACACCATTATCATTCTGGCAGGTAACGAAATGTGTAGTAGTTAATGAAATCTATTTTCCATAATTGTGTTTTAGAAGTTGTCCAGTTTTGATTTGTCACTGAAGTAAGTGTCAACACATGTAACCCATAAAAGAAAAACTCTTCTAGGTCGTCAATAATTTTTAAGAATGTAAAAGAAGATTGATACCCCTAAAATTAAGAACTGTTGATTGAAACTGTGCTTTCTCTGCTTTCTGTTATGATTTAGAATTTATATGCCTGATTTTATTTCTACAAATGTTTGCCTTTAAGAAAGAACAAATATGCATAATAGTTGTAAACACCAAGAATTGTCATACCTGTTGACATAACTGGGCTTCCTTGGTGGTTCAGAGGTAAAGAATCCTCCTGCCAATGCAGGAGACACGGGTTCAATCCCTAGGTCAGGAAGATTGCCTGGAGAAAGAGATGGCAATCTACTCCAGTATTTTTGCCTGGAAAAATCCCATGGACAGAGGAGCCTGGCAGGGTACAGTTCAGGGGGTTGCAAAAATGTCAGACACACTTAGCAACTAAACAACAACCACATGATATAACTAAAATAAAAGTGGAAATAGTAAGTAGATAGTTTGTATTCTTCTTCAGTCCTCCCATGTCCACTTACTAGTTTTGGAAATTCAAATTCAAGGTATAATTCATTTAATTTTCTTGTATTATCAATCTGATTTTCTTAAGTCATATTTTTGACATGGCTGCCATTTTGTATGTAGTTTTTCATGATCATGTTTCATAATTTTTGAGCTTTATATCTTGATTAGTAACGGTAAATCTTTGGAGCCATCATATGGTTGAAAATTTCTTCAAATTGTCTTCATACAGGAATTAAAGCATGACTGGGTGTAGAGTTATCATATTATATACTTTTATTCTTCCCACAGAATTCTGAATAAGTTGGACCATATCTTCTGGCTTTTAATATTGGATGAAACCCTGAGAAAAGCTTTATTTTTGAAAAAAAAAAAAATCAGTAGTGTTATGTGCTGAATCATGCCACTCGCCAAAAAGTTCATATATTTAAGTCTTAACTTTTAACACAGAATATGACTGAATTTGGAGAGAAGATCTTTTAATAGTTAAATAACTTAAAATTAGGTTATTGGGGTGAGCCCTAATCCAATATGGCTGGTATGCATATAAGAAGTAAGGATTAGGACACAGACACACAGAGGGAAGACCATGTGAAAACACATAGGGAAGATAGCCACCGACAAGCTCAGGGGAAACAAACTCTGCCAACACTTTGATCTTGAACTTCTAGCCTCCAGGACTATGAGGAATAGATTTCTGTTGTGTAAACCTTCTAGTTTGTGGTACTTTGTTATGGCAGCCCTAGCAAACTAATATGGGCAGGAAGCTTAACTATTTTTGTCTACAACTCTACAAAGAAATTTGTGTGTGATATCATTATTCCAGAAGTTCATGATACGATTACCTGGTGCTTTTGAAACTGCAGTACAGAATACTGTAATATTTTTGCAGAATGTTAATTGGTGTTTTTTCCTTAAAAAGGAAATTCATGGTAATGTCAGAAAGCACCAGATAATAGCATAATTTCTTATAGATGTTAATATGTATTTTTCATCTTAAATCTCTGAGATGGATTTCTGATTTGTTACCATTTTCTGAAACCCGCCTCTTTTTAAATTGGAACGGCAATCCAATGAACAGTAATAATACAAGAATTTTAAAAATTACTTTTAATATTTGTTGCAGAAGGAGATCTTTCCATCTGTAGACTTGTAGCTTTTTCCAGATTCAAAAAGGATTTTTCTACCAATTAAGGTTTAGGGTTATTATTCTTTTCCCATTGGATCTAATTCCTTTTTCTAAAATACCATTGGTCATGAATATAGTTTCATTTTTTCCTATTTCACATTCTAATCTTTTATCTTTCCATCTCTTGTCTTTATGCTCTATGCTCTGGGGGGCTTCTCAAGGTTTTCTTTTTTTTTTTTTAATTTTTTAAATTTTATTTTATTTTTAAACTTTACAATATTGTATTAGTTTTGCCAAATAACGAAATGAATCCGCCACAGGTATACCTGTGTTCCCCATCCTGAACCCTCCTCCCTCCTCCCTCCCCATACCCTCCCTCTGGGTCGTCCCAGTGCACCAGCCCCAAGCATCCAGTACCGTGCATCGAACCTGGACTGGTGACTCGTTTCATACATGATATTATACATGTTTCAATGCCATTCTCCCAAATCTCCCCACCCTCTCCCTCTCCCACAGAGTCCATAAGACTGATCTATACATCAAGGTTTTCTTAATCACTGATTTGATTTTATGAAGTATTGATTTTGCTCCTTTTATTCCTAAATCTGATGTATATTCAGATGTTTTATATTCAGTTTCCTTATAATCTGCTGCTGCAGCTAAGTCACTTCAGTCATCCCCAACTCTTTGTGACCCCAAACCCTATGGACTATAACCTACCAGCATCCTCTGTCCATGGGATTCTCCAAGAAAAAATATTGGAGTAGGTTTCCATGCCCTCCTCCAGTGGATCTTCCCAACCCAGGGATCGAACCTATGTCTCTTGTGTCTCCTGCATTAGCAGGCAGGTTCTTTACCACCAGTACCATCTGGGAAGCCAAATTTCTTATATGCTATGCTATGCTAAGTCACCTCAGTTGTGTCCGACTCTTAGTGACCCCATGGATTGCAGCCTAACAGGCTCCTCTGTCCATGGGATTTTCCAAGCAAGAGTACTGGAGTGGGGTGCCATTGCCTTCTCCGAATTTCTTATATAGTTCCTTGTTTTATCCCTGCCCTCTCTTACATATTTCGGCTATTCATTAAGCATTCCATTCATTTGAGATTATTTTGTCTTATTTAATATAGGTCACCATTTTCAGTGTTCATATTCCTCCTTTTAATAATAAGTACAAGATCTGCTTTTCCCAAGACATTTCTGTTTGCTGTAGTAAACAGTTATAATTTCCTTTGACTTTCATTCTTGAGAAAATGTGTTTTTCATCTTGGGTTATGGTATAGATTCTTTCTGTTGGCTTCATAGTAAGTGTGTGCATGTGTGCCTTGAAATGCATAGGGTTTACTCAGGTGTTTGCAAATGCACAAACTCATTAATAATAGGACTATTCAGGTTAGTTGTTTGCCAGTATTTGGGGTAGGAGGACTTTTCGTCACTGCCCTCATTGCTTGCACAGATGCTATCAGCATCTACTTCAAGTTTTTGTTTTTTCTTTTATTTATTTTTTTTTATTTTATTTTTAAACTTTATATAATTGTATTAGTTTTGCCAAATATCAAAATGAATCCACCACAGGTATACATGTGTTCCCCATCCTAGACCCTCCTCCCTCCTCCCTCCCCATACCATCCCTCTGGATCGTCCCAGTGCACTAGCCCCAAGCATCCAATATCCTACATCGAACCTGGACTGGCATCTCATTTCTTACATGATATTTTACGTGTTTCAATGTCATTCTCCCAAATCTTCCCACCCTCTCCCTCTCCCACAGGGTCCATAAGACTGTTCTGTACATCAGTGTCTCTTTTGCTGTCTCGTACACTGGGTTATTGTTACCATCTTTCTAAATTCCATATATATGCATTAGTATACTGTATTGATGTTTTTCCTTCTGGCTTACTTCACTCTGTATAATAGGCTCCAGTTTCATCCACCTCATTAGAACTGATTCAAATGCATTCTTTTTAATGGCTGAGTAATACTCCATTGTGTATATGTACCACTGCTTTCTTATCCATTCATCTGCTGATGGACATCTAGGTTGCTTCCATGTCCTGGCTATTATAAACAGTGCTGCGATGAACATTGGGGTACATGTGTCTCTTTCCCTTCTGGTTTCCTCAGTGTGTATGCCCAGCAGTGGGATTGCTGGATCATAAGGCAGTTCTATTTCCAGTTTTTTAAGGAATCTCCACACTGTTCTCCATAGTGGCTGTACTAGTTTGCATTCCCACCAACAGTGTAAGAGGGTTCCCTTTTCTCCACACCCTCTCCAGCATTTATTATTTGTAGACTTTTGGATCGCAGCCATTCTGACTGGTGTGAAATGGTACCTCATAGTGGTTTTGATTTGCATTTCTCTGATAATGAGTGATGTTGAGCATCTTTTCATGTGTTTGTTAGCCATCTGTATATCTTCTTTGGAGAAATGTCTATTTAGTTCTTTGGCGCATTTTTTGATTGGGTCATTTATTTTTCTGGAGTTGAGCTGTAGGAGTTGCTTGTATATTTTTGAGATTAGTTGTTTGTCCGTTGCTTCATTTGCTATTATTTTCTCCCATTCTGAAGGCTGTCTTTTCACCTTGCTAGTAGTTTCCTTTGATGTGCAGAAGCTTTTAAGGTTAATTAGGTCCCATTTGTTTATTTTTGATTTTATTTCCAATATTCTGGGAGGTGGGTCATAGAGGATCCTGCTGTGATGTATGTCAGAGAGTGTTTTGCCTATGTTCTCCTCTAGGAGTTTTATAGTTTCTGGTCTTACGTTTAGATCTTTAATCCATTTTGAGTTTATTTTTGTGTATGGTGTTAGAAAGTGGTCTAGTTTCATTCTTTCGCAAGTGGTTGACCAGATTTCCCAGCACCACTTGTTAAAGAGATTGTCTTTAATCCATTGTATATTCTTGCCTCCTTTGTCAAAGATAAGGTGTCCATATGTGCGTGGATTTATCTCTGGGCTTTCTATTTTGTTCCATTGATCTATATTTCTGTCTTTGTGCCAGTACCATACTGTCTTGATAACTGTGGCTTTGTAGTAGAGCCTGAAGTCAGGTAGGTTGATTCCTCCAGTTCCATTTTTCTTTCTCAAGATCGCTTTGGCTATTCGAGGTTTTTTGTATTTCCATACAAATTGTGAAATTATTTGTTCTAGCTCTGTGAAGAATACTGTTGGTAGCTTGATAGGGACTGCATTGAATCTATAAATTGCTTTGGGTAATATACTCATTTTGACTATATTGATTCTTCCAATCCATGAACATGTATATTTCTCCATCTGTCAGTGTCCTCTTTGATTTCTTTCACCAGTGTTTTATAGTTTTCTATATATAGGTCTTTAGTTTCTTTAGGTAGATATATTCCTAAGTATTTTATTCTTTCTGTTGCAATGGTGAATGGAATTGTTTCCTTAATTTCTCTTTCTGTTTTCTCATTATTAGTGTATAGGAATGCAAGGGATTTCTGTGTGTTGATTTTATATCCTGCAACTTTACTATAGTCATTGATTATTTCTAGTAATTTTCTGGTGGAGTCTTTAGGGTTTTCTATGTAGAGGATCATGTCATCTGCAAATAGTGAGAGTTTTACTTCTTCTTTTCCAGTTTGGATTCATTTTATTTCTTTTTCTGCTCTGATTGCTGTGGCCAAAACTTCCAAAACTATGTTGAATAGTAACGGTGAAAGTGGGCACCCTTGTCTTGTTCCTGACTTTAGAGGAAATGCTTTCAATTTTTCACCATTGAGAATAATGTTTGCTGTGGGTTTGTCATATATAGCTTTTATCATGTTGAGGTATGTTCCTTCTATTCCTACTTTCTGGAGAGTTTTTATCATAAATGGATGTTGAATTTTGTCAAAGGCTTTCTCTGAATCTATTGAGATAATCATATGGTTTTTATTTTTCAATTTGTTAATGTGGTGTATTACATTGATTGATTTGCGGATATTGAAGAATCCTTGCATCCCTGGGATAAAGCCCACTTGGTCGTGGTGTATGATCTTTTTAATGTGTTGTTGGATTCTGATTGCTAGAATTTTGTTAAGGATTTTTGCATCTATGTTCATCAGTGATATTGGCCTGTAGTTTTCTTTTTTTGTGGGATCTTTGTCAGGTTTGGTATTAGGGTGATGGTGGCCTCATAGAATGAGTTTGGAAGTTTACCTTCCTCTGCAGTTTCCTGGAAGAGTTTGAGCAGGATAGGTGTTAGCTCTTCTCTAAATTTTTGGTAGAATTCAGCTGTGAAGCCATCTGGACCTGGGCTTTTGTTTGCTGGAAGATTCTTGATTACAGTTTCAATTTCCGTGCTTGTGATGGGTCTGTTAAGATTTTCTATTTCTTCCTGGTCGAGTTTTGGAAAGTTTTTAAGTCAGACAGAATGGTATCCCCCACATGAATTTTTATTGTCCTGTCATTATCTAATTGTTAATAGTGGATACATTTATGATTACTATGTGCCAGTTATTATTCTAAGTGCTTTAGGTATTTCCACTCATTTCAGCCCCACAAAAACCTTTGGGGAACCTGAGACACAATTAAGTCAAGTAACTTCCCCAGTTCAGTCAGTCATGTTAAACTCTGTGACCCCATGGACTGCAGCATGCCAGGCTTCCCTGTCCATCAGCAACTTCTGGAGCTTACTCAAACTCATGTCCATTGAGTCAGTGATGCCATCCAATCATCTCATCCTCTGTCACCCCCTTCTCCTTCTGTCTTCAATCTTTCCCAGCAGCAGCATCTTTTCCAATGAGTCAGTTCTTTGCATCAAGTGGCCAATGTATTGGAGCCTCAGCTTCAGCATCAGTCCTTCCAATGAATATTGAGGACTGATTTCCTTTAGGATGAAAAGGTTGGATCTCCTTGCAGTCCAGGGGACTCTCAAGAGTCTTCTCCAACACCACAGTTCAAAAGCATCAATTCTTCAGTGCTCAGCTTTTACAGTCCAATTCTCACATCTGTACATGACTACTGGAAAAACAGTAGCTTTGACTAGACAGATCTTTGTTGGTAAAGTAATGTATTTGCTTTGTAATATTCTGTCTAGGTTGGTCATAGCTTTAATACAAGGAGCAAGTGTCTATTAATTTCATGGCTGCAGTCACCATCTGCAGTGATTTTGGAGCCCAAAAAAGTAAAGTATGTCACTGTTTCTGTTGTTTCCCTATCTATGTGCCATGAAGTGATGGGACCAGATGCCATGATCTTAATTTTCTGAATGTTGAGTTTTAAGCCAAGTTTTTCACTTTCCTCTTTCACTTTCATCAAGAGGCTCTTTAGTTCCTCTTTACTTTCTTCCATAAGTGTGGTGTCATCTGCATGTGTGAGATTATTGATATTTCTCCCACAATCTTGATTCCAGATTGTCCTTCATCCAGCCCATCATTTCACAAGATGTACTCTACATAGGATGGAGAAGTTCTATACAGTCAGCAAAAACAAGACTGGGAGTTGACTGTGGCACAAACCATGAATTCTTTATTGTCAAATTCAGACTTAAATTGAAGAAATTAGGGAAAACCACCAGACCATTCAGTCATGACCTAAATAAAAACCCTTAATGATTACACAGTGGAAGGGAAAAATAGATTCAAGGGATTAGATCTGATAGAAAGAGTGCTTGAGGAACTATGGACAGAGATTCGTGACATTGTACAGGAGGCAGGGACCAAGATCATCCCCAAGGAAAGAAATGCAAAAAGGCAAAATGGTTGTCTGAGGAGACCTTACAAATAGCTGTGAATAGAAGAGAAGTGAATGGCAAAGGAGAAAAGGAAACATATACCCATTTGCATGCAGAGTTTCATAGAACAGCAAGGAGAGATAAGAAAGCCATCCTCAGTGATCAGTGCAAAGAAATAGAGGAAAATAATAGAATGAAAAATACTAGAGTTCTCTTCAAGAAAATTAGAGATAGCAAGGGAACATGTCATGCTAAGATAGGCACAATAAAGGATACAAATGGTATGGACCTAACAGAAGCAGAAGATATTAAGAAGAGGTGGCAAGAATACATAAAAGAACCATACAAAAAAAGATCTTCATGACCCAGATAATCACCATGGTATGATCACTCACCTAGAACCCGACATCCTGGAATACAAAGTCCAGTGGGCCTTAGGAAGCACCACTATTGAACAAAGTTAGTGGAGGCAATCGTATTCAAGTTGAGCTATTTCAAGTCCTAAAAGATGATGCTGTAAAAGTGCTGCACTCAAGATGCCAGCAAATTTGGAAAACTCAGCAGTGGCCACAGGACTGGAAAAGGTCAGTTTGCACTCCAGTCCCAAAGAAAGGCAATGCCAAAGAATGCTCAAACTACCACACAGTTGCACTCATCTCACACGCTAGTAAAGTAATGCTCAATCTTTTCCAAGCCAGGCTTTAACAGTATGTGAACCATGAACTTCCAGATATTCAAGCTGGATTTAGAAAAGGCAGAAAAACTGGAGATCAAATTGCCAACATCTATTAGACCATTGAAAAAGCAAGAGAGATCCAGAAAAACATCTACTTTATTGACTACGTCAAAGCCTTTAACTGTGTGGATCACAACAAACTCTGGAAAATTCCGAAAGAGATGGGAATACCAGACAACCTGACCTGCCTCCTGAGAAATCTGTATGCTGGTCAAGAAGCAACAGTTAGAGCTGGACATGGAACAGACTGGATCCAAATAGGGAAAGGAGTACGTCAAGGCTATATACTGTCACCCTGCTTATTTAACTTATATGCAGAGTACATCATGAGAAATGCTGAGCTGGATGAAGCACAAGCTGGAATCAAGATTGCCAGGAGAAATATCAATAACCTCAGATATGCTTGCAGATGACACCACCCTTATGGCAGAAAGTGAAGAAGACCTAAAGAGCCTCTTGATGAAAGTGAAAGAGGAGAGTGAAAAACTTGACATAAAACTCAACATTCAGAAAATTACGATAATTGCATCTGGTTCTATCACTTCATGGCAAATAGATGGGGTAACAGTGGAAACAGTGAGAGACTAATTTTTTGGGCTCCAAAATCACTGCAGATGGTGATTGCAGCCATGAAATTAAAAGATGCTTGCTCCTTGGAAGAAAAGTTATAACCAAGCTAGACAGCTTATTAAAAGCAGAGACAGTATTTTGGCAATAAAAGTTCATCTAGTGAGCTATGATTTTTCCAGTAGTCATGTATGGATGTGAGAGTTGTACCATAAAGAAAGCTGAGTGCCGAAGCATTGATGTTTTTGAATTGTGGTGTTGGAGAAGACTCTTGAGAATCCCTTGGACTGCAAGGAGATCCAATCAGTCCATCCTAAAGGAAGTCAGTCCTGAATATTCTCTGCAAGGACTGATGCTGAACTTTGGCCACCTGATGCGAAGAACTGACTTATTTGAAAAGACCCTGATGCTTGGAAAGATTGAAGGCTGGAGGAGAAGGGGATGACAGAGGATGAGATGGTTCTATGGCATCATGGACTCAATGGACATGAATTTTAGTAAACTCCAGGAGTTGGTGATGCATAGGGAGGCCTGATGTGCTGCAGTTCATGGGGTCGCAAAGAGTCAGACATGACTGAGCGACTGAACTGAACCGACTCTGCATATAAGTTAAATAAGAGTAACAATATACAGCCTGATGTATTCCTTTCCCAATTTGGAACCAATCTGTTGGTCCACGTCCAGTTCTAACTATTCCTTCTTGTCTGTTCCTTGCATACAGCTTTCTCAAGAGGCAGTTCAGGTGGTCTGGTATCCCCATCTTTTTAAGAATTTTCCACATTTTGTTGTGATTCACACAGTCAAAGGCTTTGGCATAGTCAATAAAGCTGAAGTAGACATTTTTCTGGAACTCTTTTGCTTTTTCGATGATCCAACAGATGTTGGCAATTTGATCTCTTGTTCCTCTGCCTTTTCTAAATCCATCTTGACCATCTGGATGTTCACAGTTCACATACTGTTGAAGCCTGGCTTGGAGGATTTTGAGCATTATTTTACTAGTGTGTAATGAGTACAGTTGTGTGGTAGTTTGAACATTCTTTGGCATTGCTTTTCTTTGGGATTGGAATGCAAATGGACTATTTCCAGTTGTGGCCACTTCTGAGTTTTCCAAATTTGCTGCTTACTGAGTACAGCACTTTCACAGCATCATCTTTTAGGATCTGAAATAGTTCAACTTGAATTCCTTCACCTTCCTTAGCTTTTTTCATAGTGATGCTTCCTAAGGCCCACTGGACTTCACATTCTAGGATGTCTGGTTCTAGGTGAGTGATCACACCACCGTTGTTATCTGGGTCGTGAATATCTTTTTTGTTTAGTTCTTCTGTGTATTCTTGTCACCTCTTCTTACTATCTTCTGCTTCTGTTAGGTCCATACCATTTCTGTCTTTTATTGTGCCCATCTGTGCATGAAAAATTCACTTGGTATCTCTGATTTTCTTGAAGAGATCTCTAGACTTTCCCATTCTATTGTTTTCCTCTATTTCTTTGCATTGGTCACTGAGGAAGGCTCTCTTATCTCTCCTTGCTATTCTTTGGAACTCTGCATTCAAACAGGTATATCTTTCTTTCCTTTTCTCCTTTGCCTTTAGCTTCTCTTCTTTTCTCAGTTATTTGTTAGCCCTCCTCAGACAACCATTTTGTCTTTTTGCATTTCTTTTTCTTGGGGATTGTGTTGGTCATGCTTCCTGTACAATGTCATGCCCAAGCTATGGAATATTAAGGAGCAAAGCCTAGGTGCCTGACCACTGTGCAGTAGCATCTCTTGTATGGACTGAGATGAGATGTCCTTCTCCCATTGCTTCATCATCTGAACATGCAAAATTATTTCATATGTTGTTGTTCAATTGCTCAGTCATATCTGATTCTATTTTACCTCATGAACTGCAGCACTCCAGAGTTCCCTGTCCTTCACTATCTCCTGGAGCTTTCTCAAGCTCATGTCCATTGAGTCAGCAATGCCATCCAACCATCTCGTCCTCCGTCATCCCTTTCTCCTCCTGCCTTCATTCTTTCCCAGCATGAGGGTCTTTTCCAATGGGTCGACTCTTTGCATCAGGTGGCCAAAGTATTGGAGCCTCAGCTTCAGCATCAGTCCTTCCAATGAATATTCAGGGTTGATTTCCTTTAGGATTGACTACTTTGATCTCCTTGCAGTCCAAGGGACTCTCAGGAGTCTTCTCCAACACCACAGTTCAAAAGCATCAATTCTTCATTTCTCAGCCTCCTTTATCATCCAAATCTCACATCCTTACATGACTACTGGAAAAACCATAGCTTTGGGACCAGATGCCATGATCTTAGTTTTGTGAATGTTGAGTTTTAATTATGTCATATCTTCACCCATTATTTTAAAAAGTTCTATAATTCTTTTCTTAAAAAGATTACTTCAGAGTACAGTGCACACTGATTTGTCCCTATCTTGCTACCCTCCTGTTGCCTTGTAAAATTCCCATCACAAGAGAGAATGTTACACTGGCCATGCCTTTCTATGATTGACTTGGTATTGTTCTTGGAAAATAGTCTTCAGTTAGATACAGAAAGAGAGGTTCTGATGGGATAATGGTTTGTAATGGTCCTGTCTAGCTCAAACAGTATCTTTGACATAGTAGAGAGGTGCATGCAGAATTCTCTCTGTTAAGACATCAAGTTTTTGACACAAGCTCACAGTGGGATTCGATGGAAATGTCCTTCTTTGTTCCTGCCTAGCCCTGATAATCTGCCTTAGGGCTCCTCTACTTTGGTCCTGGAAATTCCTCCTGGGATCACACAGATTGTAAAGAACATTCCTAGTTACTAGCATTATCGAAACTGTGCTTGTCTTTGTTCATTTGCATGAATATATAAAAGGGAAAGCTTAACCTTATTATTTTCTACAAAGTGGCAAACCAGTCTGATGTTCTAACCAGGCAGTTTGGAGGATGGAGAATCAGGGTTAAGTGTGTGAGTGAGTTTACTGAGGGCAAATGTTGACAATGTAGATGAGACAATTTCCCCCCCCAAAAAGAATCTAAACATCAAGGCCAGAGCTGTGATGGAAAGGAAGAAATTAACTAAAAAAGGACCAAAGTAGTGGCAGCCAGGTAAATGAGCCAGTAGAACTTAGAGAAAATATCCACTGTGGTTATGATGTACAATGAATATAATTCTTATGTAGATATCTTATGTAGGTATCTTGGCTATTTCACAGCTAGAAGTTTTCAAGGCCAACTAATTTAATTTATTAAAAGTGAAAGTGAAAGTTGCTCAGTCATATCTGACTCTTTGTGACCCCGTGGACAATACAGTCCATGTAATTCTCCAGACCAGAATACTTGGGTGGGTAGCCTTTCCCTTCTCCAGGGGATCTTACCTACCCAGGGATTGAACCTAGGTCTCCGGCATTACAGATGGATTCTTTACCAGCTGAGCCACAAGGGAAGCCCATTTTTTATTATTATTGTTATATGTTAATCTATTAGGACAAAAATCATTTAAATAAATCCAAACCCCATCATCTAAGGTGCCAAAGACTTTAACTCTAAGGCATCCTAAGAAGAGGGAGATTCTTAACCAGATTTTTTTCTATGGATTGGTTGCATTGGACTAGGTTTGTTGGGCTTTCACTGAAGTAAAAGACGGTATCTGTGGGAGTGTATAACATCTTGTATGAAATATTCAAATTTTCTATTTTGAGTGAATAGGCAGATGAAGGAATAGACTACTGAAGCTTATGGAAGCTTAGTGAATAGCAATGAAGCTAGGATAGATTCATCTGGACATGCACAACAGGAGACCCCAGGCTTAGACTTTTGCCCTCAGTCACTCTAAGTAGCTGACTTCTGGCAAAGTGGTTACTTAAGAGAGCCAAACAGGAGAGTATTTTCCTCCTGAATGGTTTTCCCTTTGGCCTCATGCTGATTGGGATAATCAGGTTGCTAGGTTACTCTTTGATGTAAAAAATAAGGTCAGTGAATCACTAATGTAAGGTATGTATGGCACATGTCAGTGAGGGAATGAAATGCATCATCATGTTGAAGATCAACCACCACTAAGATAGATTTAAGTTTATCAAAGGTGTTAGGAAAAGAATAAAATTCAGAGCAATTATATTCTGAAAATATTGGAAAAATCAAGAAGATAAAAAAAATTCTTCAGTTTTTTAACCTGGTCCTTGATATTAGCATATGTGTCATATATAGGTGGTAGCATACTACAACAGATGCTCCCAAAAATGAAGTCTATGAAATTCCCCATGGTCTACATTTAATATCATGAATTTTCCTCAGCATTTTCTGTTCTTCCCAAATATTCACACATACTGAACTGTGTTTTAGGAACTCTTAATTTACTACTGCAACTAGATATTTGCTTGTAATTTTTTTCAGGTTAAAATGAATGGCTAAAAAGTGCCTAACAGAGCTTATCCTACAGTGAGACTAAGCACATCATCATCTTGTACTGGCTTTGGTAGAAGCAACCTCTCTGTGATTTCAATTGTTTTCTTTCGAACCTGTAACTCAAAATGCCCTGAGCACCAGCACATATTAATACATTATATTATACATTCTAGTACATGTATATATACATTCTAGTACACACAGTTCTTCAACCTCAGTGATCTCAGCCTTGTTTAGAATCTTGACATTTACTTTGTGGGAGAAATTACTGGTTCAACAAGATGCATTTCTGTTCCTTCTTAGGCTACTGAACTGACTTCATTTCTTTTTCTTTTTTTTCATTTTTTTAGTTTATATTGAAGTATAGTTGATTAAAAATGTTGTGTTAGTTTCAAGTGTGCAGAAATGTGATTCAGTTATACAAGGTTCTATTAATTTTCAAATTTTTGTTCTCATTTAGGCTTTTACAAAATATTGAGCAGAGTTCCCTGTGCTATACAATGGGTCCTTATTGGTTATCTGTTTTAAGTGTGTATATGTCAATCCAAAATTCCCAATCTATACTTCTTTCCCACCCTTTCTCCTTGGTAACCATAAGTTCATTTTCTAAGTCTGTGTATCTGTTTCTGTTTTGGAAATAAGTTCATTTATATCATTTTTCCTTAGTTTCTGCATATAAGAAATATCATGTGATATTTGTGTTTCTCTGTCTGACTCACTTCACTTAGTATGATAATTTCCAGGTCTATCGATGTTGCTGCAAATGGCATTATTTCATTCTTTATGGTGGCTGAGTAATATTCCATTGTGTATATACACACACACCACACCTTCTTTATTCATTTAAATGTCAGTGGACATTTAGGTTGTTTCCAAGTCTTGACTCTTGTAAATGGAGTTTCTATGAACACTGGTATGCATGTTTCTTTTCAAATTAGAGTTTTCTTTAGATATATGCCCAAAAGTGGGATTCCTACATAATATGGTAGCTCTATTTTTAGTTTTTTTAAGAAACTTCCATACTGTTCTCCATAGTGGCTATACCAATTTACATTCTCACTAGCAGTGTAAGAGGGTTCCCTTTTCTCCACAACCACTCCAGCATTTGCCGTTTGTTGTTTGTAGCCTTTTTGATGATAGCCATTCAGACTGGTGTGAGATGATATCTCATTGTAGTTCTGACTTCCATTTCTCTAATAATTAGCAATCTTGAGCATCTTTTCACGTCTCTCTTGACCATCTGTTTGTCTTCTTTGGTGAAAGTCTATTTAGGTCTTCTGCCCAGTTTTTGATTGGATTTACTTATTTTTTTGTATTGAGCCACATGAGTTGTTTGTAAATTTTGGAGATTAATCTCTTGTTGTTTGCATCATTGCAAATATTTTCTCCTGTTCTGTGGATTGTCTTTTTGTTTTGCCAATGGTTCCCATTGCTGTACAAAAACTTTTGAATTTAATTAGGTTCCATTTGTTTCTTTTTGTTCAGTTTGTTATTTTGTTTATTTTTATCATTCTTATTTTGCTTATTTTTATTTCCATTACTCTAGAAGACAGATCGGAGAAGGCAATGGCAACCCACTCCAGTACTCTTGCCTGGAAAATCCCATGGACGGAGGGGCCTAGTGGGCTGCAGTCCATGGGGTCGCTAGGAGTCAGACACGACTGAGCGACTTCACTTTCACTTTTCACTTTCATGCATTGGAGAAGGCAATGGCAACCCACTCCAGTGTTCTTGCCTGGAGAATCCCAGGGATGAGGGAGCCTGGTGGGCTGCCGTCTATGGAGTCGCACAGAGTCAAACACGACTGAAGCGACTTAGCAGCAGCAGCAGCAGGAGACAGATGAAAAAAAGATTGCTGCAATTTATCTCAAAGAATGTTCTGTCTAGTTTTCCTCTATGAGATTTATTGTGTCTGATCTCACATTTAGGTCTTTAACACATTTTGAGTTTATTTTTGTGTATGGTGTTAAAAAATGCTCCAAGTTCACTTTTTAATATGTAGCTGTCTCATTTTCCCAGTACCATTTATTGAAGAGACTGTCTTTCCTCCATTCTGTATTCTTGCCTCTTTTGTTATAGATTAATTGACCGTAGGTGCATGGGTTTATTTCTTAGCTTTCTATCCTGTTCCAATCATCTACATTTCTGTTTTTTTGTACCAGTACTATACTATTTTGATGACTATGGCTTTGTAATATAGTCTGAAGTCAAGAAGCCTGATTCACTCAGCTCTGGTTTCTTTCTCAACTTTGCTTTGGCTATTTGGGATCTTTTGTGTTTCCATACAAGTTCTTAAATTATTTGTTCTAGTTCTGTGGAAAATGCCATTTTGGTAATTTGATAGACATTGCATTGAATTTATAAATTGCACTGAATAGTGTAGTCATTTTCACAATAATCATTTTTTTTCAATCCAAGAACATGATATATGTTCCCATCTGTTTGTGTAATCTTCAATTTCATTCATCAGAGTCTTATAGTTTTTGGCATACAGGCCTTTTGCCTCCTTAGATAGGTTTATTCCTGTGTATTTTATTCCTTTCAATGCAATGGTAAATGAGACTGTTTCTTTAATTTTTCTTTCATATCTTTTGTTGTTAGTGTATAGAAATGCAACAGATGTCTATGTATCAATTTTGTATCCTGCAACTTTACTGAATTCATTAATGAGCTCTCCTAGTTTTCTGGTAGCATCTTTAGAATTTTCTGTGTGTACAATCATGTCATCTGCAAACAGTGACTGCTTTTCTTCTTCTTTTCCTATTTGGATTCCTTTTTTTTTTCTTCTCTGATTGCCATGGTTAAAATGTCCAAAACTATGTTGAATTAAAGTGATGAGAGTAGCTACCCTTGTCTTGTTCCTGATCTTAGAGGAAATGCTTTCAGCTTTTCATCATTTAATATGATGTGATCTATAAGTTTTCAAGATAGCCTTTTTTTTTGTTGAGATATTTTCCCTCTATGCTCACTTTCTGGACTATTTTTTTTTATCATAAATGGGTGTTGAATTATGTCAAAAGCTTTTTCTGCACCTATTGAGATGATTGTATAGTTTTTTATTTTTCAACTTATTTTGTTGTGTTATATATCACACTAGTTGATTTGCAGATATTGAAAAAGCCTTGCATCCCTGGGAATAAGTCCCATTTGATTATGGTGTTAAGCTTCCTTTTCAGTGAGGGCTGGCCACATGTTGAAGGTTTAACTAAGGAATATGAACAGAAGTGGTATGTGTCACTTGTAGGTGAGGCCCAGAAGATCTTCCTACGTGAATTGCTCTGTGGTTTTCTGGAAACTCCTATGACATATGAGACTGCATATTGAAGCTGGCAGAGAAACCATCAACCTAAGTCCCTAGATGAAAATTTTGGGAGAATCCATTATGTTGTTCTCCCATTTGCCAACCTGAAGAGACATTGAAATGTTATGTAAACAAATAAGTTTTGGTTGCTTTGAGTCATTGTATGTTGGGTCTGTGTATTACTGCAATATATGTTACAAAAGAGTACTTTTAAGTGATGTGTTCAGTTTTTCTCATGTACATACAATCTTATCTTATAAGCAGATTGTTATGATAAATGAAAATATAGATGCATAGAGGCTCAAGGAATAGTAGTTAAGAGAATAAGTTTTCAAGGAATATTAATTACCCTTAATAGTATGATCCTGGCTCAAAAGGAATTCTTGATAACTCACTTGTATAACATCTAGCTGTATTGAGTGGGGACATGTTAAGAAACTTCTTTATACATGTAGTTGAAAGTTTTTATTCCTGTTTTCTCAAATAAAACTTATACAGATGATACCACCCTTATGGCAGAAAGTGAAGAACTAAAGAGCCTGTTGATGAAAGTGAAAGAGGAGAGTGAAAAAGTTGGCTTAAAGCTCAACATTCAGAAAACTAAGATCATAGCATCCGGTCCCATCACTTCATGGCAAATAGATGGGGAAACAGTGGCTGACTTTATTTTTCTGGGCTCCAAAATCACTGCAGATGGTGACTGCAGCAATGAAATTAAAAGACACTTGCTCCTTGGAAGAAAAGCTGTGACCAACCTAGATTGCATATTAAAAAGCAGAGACATTACTTTGTCAACAAAGATCTGTCTAGTCAAGGCTATGGTTTTTTCAGTAGTCATATATGGATGTGAGAGTTGGACTGTGAAGAAGGCTGAGCACTGAAGAATTGATGCTTTTGAATTGTGGTGTTGGAGAAGACTCTCGAGAGTCCCTTGGACTGCAAGGAGATCCAACCAGTCCATCCTAAAGGAGATCAATCCTGGGTGATCATTGGAGGGACTGATACTGAAGCTGAAACTCCAATACTTTGGGCACCTGATGCGAAGAACTGACTCATTTGAAAAGACCCTGATGCTGGGAAAGATTGAGGGCAGGAGGAGAAGGGGATGACAGATGATGAGATGGTTAGATGGCATCACCGACATAGTGGACATGGGTTTGGGTGGATTCCGAGAGTTGGTGATGGACAGGGAGGCCTGGTGTGCTGTAGTTCATGGGGTCGCAAAGTCAGACACAACTGAGCGACTGAACTGAATGGTGGCAGAGTTCTAAGTTGTCTTTTAATTACCTCAGTTCCTTGAATTCCTATCTATGTGCAATTACCTTCTCCTTGAGTGTGGGCTGCATATAGTGACTTGCTTCTAACCAGTAGAATACAGCAGAAGTAATAGGATGTCACTTCCATGATCAGATTGCAAAAATTTATGACTTCCATCTTGCTAGCACACTTATTCTCTTATTTGACTTTCAAATTCAGAAGAAGCAAGATGCCATATCAGAGAGTCCCATACCTCAAGCAATTAATTGAGAATATGCTCTAACCAAAATCAGCAGGGTACTGAGGCCCTAAGTCCAGTATGTCTGAGAAATCGAATTTTTTAAAAAAGGCCAAGTGAATGTAGTAGGTCCTTCCCCAGTCAAGGCTTCAGGTGAAACCGGAGACCCTGGACTGACCCCTTAGTTGTGAGAGAATGTAAGTCAGAGGATCCATTTAAGCTCTACCCAGATTCCTGGTCCCTGAAACAGAAATAATAAATGTGTATTGAAGTTGCTCAATTTGGGGGTAATTTCTTATGCAAACAACAGGTAATTAGTGTGTATGGGGTATTAACAGGCCTTTGGACTAAATTTCATTAATCGGTCAAAATAGCTTGTCCCTCAGATAACTTTCTTCAACATTCACAATTGAAATGATCGTCCCTCTGGCTTTATTTTTTCCAGAGAAAGTGTATGGGTATTCATATATGACATTTTAATGTGTATTATAATACTTATCATGCCAGTTTCATATTAGAATATAGGCCTCTTGAAGGGAATGATGATATCTTACCTATGCTCTTTGTGTCTTCTGTGGTTTGGGTCCAATATGTAAATGTGTGTGTTCTTAGTCACTCAGTCGTGTCCAAATCTTTGTGACCCTATGGGCTGTAGCCCGCCAGGCTCCTTTGTCCATGAGGATTCTCCAGGCAAGAATACTAGAGTGGGTTGCCGTGCCCGCCTCCAGGGGATCTTCCCAACCCAGAAATTGAACCTGGATCTCCTGCATTGCAGGCAGATTCTTTACTAGCTGAGCTACCAGGGAAGCCCAATATGTAACTGGTATTCAGTAAATGCTGAGTACCAATGCTAAATAATAATAAATAAATACCAATAAATGCTGAAATAATTGAACTTTCTACCATTTTGGAAATCTGCATTTACAACTGATTTAGATACTACACATTTCCTCTTCTAGTAAAAAGTACCTCATTTCTGTCAAATTATGGACAGTTTATTTTTCTTTTGCAGTTAAATTTATTTTCAAATGTATTCTAGAATCATCAATTGTATATTTTTACAATTTTACTAAATTTGTGTTTAGCATAATTTTCTAGGAAAATATTCATGGAGCTTTTTCTTACTTAGATTCAACAAAGGATTAATTTAAAAAACATGATTCAGATTTACTAACTAAATGCAATTTCTTTTTTCCCCAAAGTAGCAATATAAAAAGCTTTATGATATATATAATATATATATATAAACATTTTATAAAAGTGTATAGAAATATTTAAGGATCTAGGAATCAGTTTCAAGGTAAACTAAAAGTGAAATCTTTAAAAAATTATGGTATAGATACATAAATAACCAAAGGTAGTTAATAATAGAATTATGTATATGTGTTTGTACATGACATATATTTTTATGAATATATATAAAATATATAGGATGAGTTAGAAAAATTAAAATCTTACTTCTAAATAATAAAGGGATTCTTTTTTTATATTTGCTTTGCATTTCATGTTAAATTTTATTAAAACATATTTTAATATCTTTCATTTTAGTATCCATTTTTGTCTAATTATAATCTTTTATCACAATAATAGAGGATAAGAAGCTTCTTAAGCACATAAAAATAATGACATTTTGATGAAATTCAGTTGAGCAATAGTTTTATCAAATAATATATTTCTTTTAAAAAATACTAGTAAGGAAAATACACAAATTGGATAGCATAGAAAGCAAAATATCTTAAATCATTTGTCCTACCTTTCACATAACTATGAGCAATTCTACACTTATACATGTGTTAATATAAGCTTGAAATACATACAATATGGGAAGAATAAACTTATCAATACATTATGGCAGTTAATTTATGACAGATATTTGTACTATTTCTGTAGATATAAAAAATGTGTATAAATGATGTATAGATGCTAAAACAGGGAAATTATAAAAGAAAAGGCTAGAAATCATGCTTCCAAATGAATGATATTCTTTTTGTATTAATTCTCATTCATAGGAATCTTATCATAGTCCAAATTAGATGAATGTATGAGTTGCAAAAATGTTGCAAAATTGCAACAATGTCACTGTTGTAAAAATGTCACTTTTCAAAACAATTTTGAAATACCGGCTGGTGCACTGGGACGACCCAGAGGGATGGTATGGGGAGGGAGGAGGGAGGAGGGTTCAGGATGGGGAACACATGTATACCTGTGGTGGATTCATTTTGATATTTGGCAAAACTAATACAATTATGTAAAGTTTAAAAATTAAATAAAATTAAAAAAAAAAAAAGAGTCACTCAGTAAGTGCCATAAAACATTAGATCCTCCTTTGTGAATAACCAAACCTACTCGGTATTGATCAAATTTTGCCAAGATTAAGGAAGGCATTAACATAAAAGTGCCATAGCTTCTTAAGGCAATTTCAGAAGATAAGTTAAAAACCTTTATTGAACAGTGGTATAATTATTGAAATAAAGTCTAATAGCCTTCCATGACAATTGCTCCATGGAAGACAGAATTGCTTTTTTGATTGTATACATATCAGTATTTTTGCTTAAAACATTCTAACAATATTTTTCCATCTCTACTTGCTTGTATAGAACTATATAATGGATACATGTAGGCATAAATTTATTTGGTTGCTTCACAGATCAATTCTATCATACTCTCTCCAAAAGTTGTTTGAATACTAAATTTAAATATTAATAATAGAAATCATTAGCAGATATTTGAATATATAACTTTCAAAAATAAAATAATTTAAACTTATCCTTACTGCTAGAGGAAGAGAATCTTTAAATAAAGTGTCATTGAAAGGCAATAAAGAAGAGAGAAAATTTAATAATATCTCATCTATTCCATTTTAGAGATGAGAAGATTAAGACTTAGAGGAGTTAAAAGATTTTCACAGAGAATATAAAATCTTCCGGATGTAGAAGATATCAAAGTGACATGATCTTTTGGACCACAGAAATAGTAACTAAATTCCTTAGGTTTCTATTAGATGACATAAGAAAGGTAAAAATCAATGATAATGTTTTGGGACTTACATATATCAAGTTATCCTAAGATATTAACTCTGTCATTGTTTTGATGTTTAGAATATTTTACTGCATTTAGCAACCAGCACAAAATGAAAAGTGCTAAATGCTTACTCTTCACATTTTAATTGCTACAACCCTTATTTTTCCAAGCAGTCAGTCATTGTATACCTGGGCAATCTGAGCTGACAGCCTTATCACTAGGCTTTCTTTCTCCTGTACATGCTAAAGAAAACAGTAAGATGTCCTTTCTTTTAATGAAAAATTCCAAGAATCTAACTTTTTCATTTTCTGATGATATTTGGTAACTCCTCTCAGAACAAATAAATTTGAAGAGGTATTATTTATATAACAGGAATTCCAAACATATTTTAATTACCTTTTGAATTGCACAAAAGGTAATCACACACTCTTTCCTTTTCCTGTAAACCACTTTTAATTGACTGGGTACAGAACCAATAACTCAGAGCTTATTAGCAAATATAAACAAGCAATAGCACTAAATGGGGAAGCACGAGATGGCATCTACTGAGGGAAATAATTGCAATATTGGCTTATGTTCATTTGGGTCCTTGCACAAAGGTTTACCAAGAATGCATGATACAGGGAGCAGGATCGAATGTGTGTTGTTCTAGATGGAATTCCTTCCTTTCATTTCCTTTTCTAATGCTTCTCTTCCATTTTTTCTTCTATACATTCAACCTATATTTTCTGGCCCAAGTCGGCTGAAATTACAATCAAAAGGCACAGTTCAAATAATAAAAAAATTATCTTGCTATACATTTTTTTCAGCAGAATTCTGGGAATGCCAGCTCACTTCTGGGTTCCTTCCCCTATCAGTAATGCTTTCAACAATATGACAGGTGACTAAGATACAAACCCTACAGCTGGCTGCCTGAGTTAGTTCAGTTAAACCTCTCTCTGTCACAGTCTCCTTATGTATACAATAATACAGACTTAATAATGATAAAACAATCTTACATCATAGAATTCCTGTGAGGATGAGTTAATGCACATAAAATACTTAGATTGATGCTTATGACAGAGTAAGAACCAGAAAATGTTAGCAGTTGTTATTGTTGTTGACATTTTTTTCTATATACTTACACATTCGGGGTGTGTTTCATGTCTACTTCTGTTAGCTGTGCATCTCCTTATTTTGGACTGTATCTCTTTAGGGACTTCCTTGATAGCTCAGTTGGTAAAGAATCAGCCTGCAATGCAGGAGACCCTGTTTTGATTCCTGGGTTGGAGAGGTCTGCTGGAGAAGGGATAAGCTACCCACTCCAGTATTCTTGGGCTTCCCTTGTGGCTCAGCTGGTAAAGAATCTACCTGCAATGTGGGAGACCTGGGTTCGATCCCTGGATTGGGAAGATCCCCTGGAGAAAGGAAAGGCTACCCACTCCAGTATTCTGGCCTGGAGACTTTCATGAACTGTACAGTCCATGGGGTCACAAAGAGTAGGACACAACTGAGTGACTTTCACTTTGACTTTCATATCTCTTTTATACCACTAGTTTAACTTAATATTTCAACTTCTTGAACTCCCCATACAGTATGATCCCTGCTACTGTGTAACATTCTGATTCCCCTCTTACATCTCATCAACCAGGATTCAGCTAATAAACCTCAACTTGTTTTTTCTCTCAAAGTAGTTTCTTCTTCTGTTTGGGGCACTTCACAGTGTGTCAGGCCTGAGCTGTGACTCCAGTATACTTAGCTATTATCTTTATTGTGAGATGTTAAGATGTTCACATGGAGAGCTTAGTGGGACAGGTGTACAAATCCCTGATTTCCCATTTTGACTAAACTGAGTCTGACTACTATTATACCTTTTAAAAGAAAAAAATAAATAGAAGTTCATATGTATGCACAATCTATATCTGCTGACAACTCCTTCTATAAGTCAGTTTTGTCCTATATTTCTATTTGTAAATAAATCATATACGATTATCAGATCATTTATTTTCACATGAAAAGTGTCTATGTGCTTAGTTTTAGTGCAGAGAACAGCTGGTCCTTCCTCATAGAAATGTTGTGAGAGTTAAACAGTTTAAGGTATATAAAAGCCTCTATTATATTGCTACTAGAACTCCTCAAGATGTCATTTCAGAAGTTTAAGATCTCAATATGGCAAAAAATATTTTGGAATGAAGGTTTGAAAATTCACATTCACAAGATTTTTTTTATTGAAGTATGGTTGAATCACATCCATAAGGTTTTAAACAGTTCAACCTATTGTTTGTAGTGAAATGCCCTAATTACAATTTGGAATGGTCAGATTATGAAATATATACCCAAATAATAATAGCGTTTACATGCAAGTTATATTTTTTAAAAATACTTAACTTTCTTCAGTTTTGCTTTCAGTTTGGAGCTTTGACTCTTGAAAATATTTTTCAAAGACGTGTGACAATGAGTTGTTTTTGGGACCTTTATAAATTTATTTTATTATTACAATCTGTATCTTATCTCTCAACCATACATATACAAAGATGAACACACATTCTAACATAGAGCTGTGCTATTCTTCTGTATTATTATTAGCTACAATCATAATTTTGTAACTGCAGCATCTGTAGGTTTTTTTTCCTGTCTTTGTCCAACATAAATAATTTTCTCTTACTGATAGTCTGAGAGTACTACAATACAAGTTTTAAGTAATCCTAGTTCTACTTCCTATATCCATGATTCTGTGGCATAACAATTGTATTTTATTAAAAAATCAGCTTTCTGGGAAACTGAAAACACTTATGAATGATAATACACTTTTCTATTTGTAAAACAAACCTTGAAAGTCTCTAAAGCCTGGAGTTCTAGCAATTATTAGATCACAGTTACACTTTGTCAAGACTAAATGTCTTACATCCTTGCTGGAAGAGAGGAAAACCCTGGGATTACAATGTATTTGAACAAGAAGGTGCTAACTTTGCATTATTTTCCATTCTTCTTCCTGTCTTTGTCAGGAGGATGGATCCATGCTGTGCTATTCTCTATTCTGGTTGCCACCTTTGTCATGAGAATGAGACACCAGAATCAGAGTGTTTCCTGTGAGATATAATAGCATGCTTTCCTGCTCACACCTCTCAGGATGTTGTATTTCGTTAGGTTAGAGCCTCTGAATCCCTTAGAGCATCTGCTCAACATTCATCATGCAAGGTGTCCTTTTTGCTTGTCTTCCTTGTAAAAGTATTTGATAATCTTGGTCAGTTGTATAGCCCTCTCTTTCTCAAATAGAACTCTTAAAAAACTGTTATAATTTTTTTTTCTTTATCAGGTCAAACAAATGTATGTTACAATCTGTGGTATATATTAATAGAAACATACATACGATTTAATTGTTTTTAAGAATACCTATCACTTAAAAATATTTCAGTGATCCAGTTACACATAGGAGTATACAGGAAGTAGCTGCTGTTTTGGGGAGAAGAGATGGTAAAATGAGCACTTAAAAAGAGCTTATTCCCTTGAAGATATATTTATTCTGTATTTAGAAAATTTCACCTTTAAAATTTTCACTTTGTTTGGGCACCTTTTTTTAAATTACTCTTAAATTTGTCTTAGCCTTATCCAGGCTAAGTTGTAAATACTGCATTGTATTTTAAAACCATACTTTGGGCACACATGTGAAAAGAAACTTGCAGATATACATCCAAGTAAATACTTTTTTTTTTTTTTTTTACAAATGTTGAAAACTATTGAGTCAGTATTGTCAGAGGAGTGTGTAATTTCCTCAATTCTGTCTCATCACAACAAAAATTTGAAGCTAAGGACCAGTGTTACAGCCCTCGAACAGACCAGTATTACAGCTCTCGGATGAACCAGTGTTACAGCTCTGTGTTACAGCTCAATTTTATTTAGAAAATTAAGGAAAATACATCCTCGAGGTGTGAGGGCATGCCGACCCAAAAGACCAAAAGATGTGAAGAGAAGAGAGAGACATCCTTGGCCCTTTGGCTCCTTTTTTTATGTTTTTTTCTCCTCCCCTGAGTCTGCCCTACGTAAATTGGGCTAGCCAGGAATGCTGTTTGTTTTACTTGAGGTCCTCAGTCTGGTCCTGGGACATTTCTTTGTTCTATTTTCACAGGCTTTTCCTTTCCTTGTCTTTTAGCCACTGCCATTCTGGACTCCCTTTTACTATTCTAACTACCTAACAGTATGATAGAGCTCTCTATGAAGTTACATTTCTCAGTACAGACAGAATTTCAGACCCATACAGGGTGAGGGAAGAGAACAGGATAAGCAGTACAAGAAGATGACATGTTTAGTCTCACTGTAAGATAAGCTTTATTAGGAACTTTTCAGTCATTCATTTTAACCTGGAAAAAACTACAAATAAATATATAGTTGCAACCCACTCCTATACTCTTGCCTGGAGACTCCCATGGACTCAGGAGCCTGGTAGGGTGCAGTCCCTGGGGTCGCTAAGAGTTGGACACGACTGAGTGACTTCACTTTCATTTTTCACTTTAATGCATTGGAGAAGGCAATGGCAATCCACTCCAGTACTCTTACCTGGAGAGTCCCATGGATGCAGGAGCCTGGTGGGCTGCCATCTACGGGGTCGCACAGAGTCGGACACGACTGAAGCGACTTAGCAGCAGCAGCGGTAGTAATTTAAAAGTTCCTGACACACAGGTCAGTTATATGTGAATATTTGGGAGCCTAACATAAAAATGCTTTCAACTCCATTATTTATTCACTTCCATTGGGTGCCAGGTTAGCCTAAAAGAAGTGGGAATAGCCAAATTCTGATTTTATTACCTACAAAACTGAAGTGATTGATATTTGAGATACAATGTGCTTGTGCCTCAAGACTCAAGAATGAATATCTTTAGCAGAACTTGCAAGCTGGTGAGTTGTAAAGTCATTCTCATACTGAAAGTTATTTTTGAAGGGTGGTTATGTACCTCAGTGGAGGCAACTGATCCTTTACTCCAGCTCACATCAGAAGGTTAGAGCCCTTTAAAAGCTGTTATGAGCCCTTTCAAAACTTCTAGCTTTCAAAGATCCCTTGCAAAGCTTCTAGCTCAAAGTTTTGCCAATAGCCAGTTTTTAGTTGAGAGAGCTTCATACCCAGGGGCTCTGAGGATCCAGTCTTAATCTCAGGGCTAACAGGTCATTCATTCACTTCAAGATCAGAGCTTCCCCAAAAGTGGGGCAGCCATCCTTCCCTGGGGTATATATGGTTGGGACTAGTTCTAGAGACTGGGGTCAAGAAAAACTGTCCAGCTTCTTTGCAGAGCCACCAACAGTGGTGTCTTAAAGCTACTCAGAGCATAACTCCATCAATACTTTGTTTCCCTAGGATATTGGAGCTTGCTATCCAGATATTTAATTACCTGACGGACAGGACTCCAGTTATTCTTCTAAGAACAGGAAGGATCATCTAAAGGTAATTTGATTTTTATATTTATGTAGCTAGAAGAGACCATTAGATCACTCTTTGTCAGAGGTATAAAGAAAATAAAAGGTAGCCTTTCTTCCTAAAAGCGATTTGTTTGAAATGTATGCATATGTCTGTGTGGTTACCGGATTACAGTCTGTTCTGTACTAGCTGTAAATTCCGCTAGCCCACCTCCCCTGTTTCTCTGCTTCCCATTGTGGCTCCCATGTCTAACACAGAACCTGACACAGAGATGGACTAACAAACATTTGTGGAATTAACAAATGAATGAATCTACTCAACGTGATGTTTTTCCCTTGCTATGTTGTGAAGTATTTGGTACCATCTCTAACTAGAGAGGAAACAAATATCCAGCTAATTTCTATTGTGGTATTCTTTCCTGGTATCACTTCCTAGAAGCAGAAAGCTATTCAAGACTCAGATTTATTCAACATGTGAATAAATACTTTAGGAGATAATGTGACTTAAGTCTATTTTTAAATCAAATAGACCCATCAGTATTTATTATAGCATATCCAATTGTGTTCCCCAAAATACCAGTTCTCCAGGATTTGCTAGATAACATGTGGAAAAAAATGAAACTTATGTGAATTTAGAACCACTGAGACAAACAAGTTTCTTTATGAAAGTACTTTCCATAGCCGTTGGCAAAGTATTAGTATACTGGAATATAGTATGCTGGTATCTCAAACTTATTTGACCAGGGAGTTTTATTTTTATAGCAACTTTCCTAATGCTTATTATACTCCATGTTGTAATATTAGATTTGAAAACATTTAAAAATTTCTTTTTTTTTTCATCCTTTTTTCTTTATTCTGCTCCTTGGCACTTACTACTTTATTCTGTCTTCCTGCTCACTTATCCATTCTTCTGCTTAAATTCCAGAAAATTAGTATAAAGCAATTGATTATGATATGATAGAAATTTGTGCATTTTAAAGGTTTCCAAAATATGAAGTCTTATTTTCAATCAGATTGTGAGCCAGAGAGTGATTAAATCTTCCTCATCCTTGTTGCAAACATCCTAGCATTTTCTACTACTTGGCACATAGCAAATGTTCACTATTTGTTTAATAAATGAGGCAATAAGAGCTATATTATACTAAAATGTTTGCTATATTGAATGTAATAATTATTCTGAATTAGCAATACCTTTTGACAGTCTGAGACTATTAATATATGCCAATGGAAATATGTGTTGTTAAAAGTTTTAAAAAATTGTCAAGTCAGGAAGAAAAATGTGTATGCACATTTTTTTTCTACAGAAAAGGAAAGAGTAGAATACATTTATTGTACCAAACTGTACTGACAAGTATCAGTTTAAAAATAATCAATGTATAAAAGAATAATAATACAGAATTTTGACAAAGAAGTAGGATAGGCCTCTCTGGAGATTCTATATTGTCTTAATTTACATAAACCAGATTCTTAAGAGTATTATTATATTTTCCTATGGAATAATTTAGTGAATTTGGCTTATTAGTTTTTGTTCAGGTCTATGGAGTTTACCATGCTGACATAGCTCTGTTTAACGACTGGCAAAATTTCAGAGATTAGGTTGTTACATTCTTCAGATTAGGTTGTTACATTCTTCAGATTAGACCCAGGAGCTACCCATCGCTGGTTGGGAAAATATACCTATACAGTGTTGAACCAGATCACAGTAATGACTATCACTTCCCAATAATCAGTATCAAATGTGGAGTCAGGAAATGATTATGGCAAGAAGTTACTAATTATGTTTATAAAGTTTGTCCCCCAAAATTTGGGAATGCATCTAAGCATCCCTAATTTTCCTTAATATACAGCAACAGAGTCCTAAATATAGGTGTTGAAAGATTTAGTAGGAAGGCCCTTCATAAGCTGCTGATTTTTCATTTTGGAGACTGTAATAAGCAAAGAAGATCCCAAGTATCCTATGTTGCCTTAGTTAGTTGCTGAGGACAAATGTAGTTATATTTAAATACTTTGTATAATGTGCTATACAAATAAAGTTTTTTTAGAATGAATTCATATAGATGGTTACTGGATGCTTTATATTTATAAGCTATGCATTATATTCTGTGGGAGAAGGGTAATTTATCTATCTATTGCTTTTCTTTTTTCCCAAGGGACATCTAAGGCTTTGACTTCTGCTTTAATCCTCTTTGAAGCATAAACCTGGGGAATATTGTAGTGTGTACCATATGCAAGATAAATCAGATTCCTACTGAGGTGATATATAATGAATGAATTATGCACCTATATTTGGGGTGTCTAAACTGTTCACTAAATAACCTGTAAATGATGAGTAGTCAGCTACATCACAGATGGGATTTAGTTCCATACCTCTGAGAGGGTTATGAAACTAGCAAGATAGTAAAGCTGATGGGACCCTGAAGCTGATGACTTCTGTGAGCCAAAGTGGTCGTTATCCATTAGAATTCATCCTTTGTGATCACATACATCCCAACTTGGAGATATTGGGTCATTGAGCAGCTATTTCTGGGAGTCATGAGCCTCTGCTCTATGTTTCCTGTGCATGCTGGGTTGTCTATCTTGTGTGCTTTCTTAGAACCTGTGCAAAGACAAGTCACTGAATAAAGCCTATTTTGTCTTGATTTTAATGAAGAGTTCAAGCTCAAGACCACTGTTTTTGGTCAAGCAAAGTGATTATTGTCCTGTGAAAAGATCTAAAATATGGTTGTTTTAAAATGTTCCCTTTAAAGTTTCAGCTGAACTTCTGGTATTCTAGGATTTAATAAAGACGAGTGTAATATTCAGGCATTAGTTTCCTAGGGCTCTTGTAACAAATCGGGTAGTTTATAACAACAAGACATCACGGTTGTCTGCCTCTTCTGGAGGCCAGAAATCTAAAATGAAGGTATTGGCAGGGCCATGCTCCCCCTTAAGACTTTAGAGGAGGATTCTTCCTTGTTTTGTTCCCATCTTCTGTTGGTTATGGGCAATCCTTGGCATTCTTTGGCTTGTATATGCATCCTTCCGACTTCTGTTTTCTTCTACACATAACATTATTCTGTGCGTGTGCTGCCTGTGTTCAAATTTCCATTTTCTTATAAGGACACATATCTTTGTGTTAGGGTGAGCCTAATCTTTGTATGATCTCATCTTAACTTGATTTCATCTGCAAAGACTCTATTTGTAAATATGCTCCAATTCATAGGTTCCAGGGGTTAGGACTTGAGCATATCTTTTTAGGAGTACCCAATTGAATTCATAATGATTCATCATACAATGAATTTCAGTCACAACCCTTTTAGCATTGTTTTATCCTTAATTGCTTGAAGTATTTATTCATTTAAAAATATTTATTGAGCAGGATACATTTTTAGGTGTTTTTAACAAAGTAGCAAATAAAACAGACATTTGCCCTTACCTTCATGGAGCTTGTATTCTAATAAAGGTGCATAGGAATTATATAAATAACTAGACAGAGAATGTGTGAGATAGTGATGTGTTAGAGAAAAAATAAAGCAAAGAAGAAAGACCAAGGCATGCCAGGAAGAGCTTTCTATTTTATATAGAGTGATTGGAAAAAGTGCCACCAATAAGACACTCTTTGAATGAGGTAAAAGACCATGAGAGTTGTGAGCAGAAGAATGACAAGATTTAAATTATATTTTAAACAGATCATGAGGCTTCTATAGGAATAGAGTACAGGAGGGCACAGAGACTATAATTATTAGAAGACAAGTACCCTATCCCACCCTATGGTGAAAGTGGGATGAGCAGGCAGAAATATATGGGAATTGAATATCTAAAAGATAGTAAGTTCTTCCCTGGTGGCTTAAGAGTCTGCCTGCAATACAAAAGACCTGGGTTTGATCCCTGGGTCGAGAAGATACCCTGGAGATGGGAATGGCAACCCACTCCAGGATTCTTGCCTGGAGAATTCCATAAACATAGGAGCCAGGCGGGCTAGAGCCTGGGGTTGCAGAGAGTAGGACACGACTGAGCAACTAACACACACACACACACAATGGCTTTGAATAAACAAGTAATGGAGGTGATGAAAAGTGGTGGGATTCTGATTATGCTCAAAGTATTGAGCCAAAAAGGATTTCCTGATGGAGAGAATGGCTATAAGATTTTTGAGCTGATCAACTCAAAGTATGGAGCTGCCATTCACTCCAACTCTTTGTGATCCCATGGACTATACAGTCCATGAAATTCTCCAGGCCAGAATACTGGAATGGGGAACCTTTCCTTTCTCCAGAGGATCTTCCCGACCCAGGGGTCGAACCCAGGTCTCCCGCATTGCAGGTGGATTCTTTACCAGCTGAGTCACCAGGGAAGCACTTTTCAAGATGACAAGACAGTAGGAGCCAACTATGCATTAAGTATGTGCGTTTATGAGAGAGAAAGACCCTCCTCTCTGCAGAAGTTAGAGCTTCATTCTACTCCCATTGAATGTGGGCTAAATTTAATGATTCACTGCTAATAAGTAGGGAGAAGGCAGTGGCACTCCACTCCGGTACTCTTGCCTGGGGAATCCCATGGATGGAGGAGCCTGGTAGACTTCAGTCCATGGGGTCGTTTAAGAGGTGGACACGACTGAGTGACTTCACTTTCACTTTTCACTTTCCTGCATTGGAGAAGGAAATGGCAACCCACTCCAGTGTTCTTGCCTGGAGAATCCCAGGGATGGTGGAGACTGGTGGGCTGCCATCTATGGGGTTGCATGGAGTCAGACACGACTGAAGTGACTTAGCAGCAGCAGCTAATAAGTAGAGCATAGAAAGGGAAAAGCTAGTAACTTTGGAGAAATCTGGCAGGTATTGCCTTAACTAAATGATCAAAGTTAACATCCCCAGTAATAAGATATGCTGACATCATTTCCTCTTTGTTATGTTATTATGATTAGGGTTCAGGAACTAAGGGGAAGTGAAAGAAGTAGAGGTATTTTCTAATTTAAAAGATGCTGTGATTTCTATGAAGACTGTATGCACAGACTTGTTTTTAAGGTTGAGAATCACAGACATTGTTTGATCCAAAGTCAGTTTTAAGATATAGGCATTTGGGGATACCAGAGCTCGAAGAAGATAGACACACAAATAATAAAACCTTTCCCTAGTTTACTCAACCTTCACTGAAACTCTTCTGGTTCTAGTGGTCATAATATCTAAGAGATTTCTGTGGTCTCTGTGCCTGCGGTGTAGTTTTAAGATTGTATGTTAATATAGGCATATATATGTTAACCTAGGTGGAAGGTTTTTTGTGTGTTTTTTTTTTTTTTATACATAAAGGTCATTTTCAAAGACCTTCGGTAACTAAAAAATAAGCTGCAGATCTAGGACATACGACTTGGTTTATTTTACAAAAATTCTGCCTCAGTGTTTCCATTGTAGGAGCTTGCAGTTGCTCTGCTAGAAGAGAAGGCCTTGCTCAAAATCGAGCAAAGTGCACACTGATAAAAATAAGACAACTACTCATAGATCTAAACATGTCAGTTAATGGCCTGGATGCCATGCTGATTTTAAAGGCCAGAGAGTCTTCTGTGTCTTATACATTTGACAATTCTTATGTTTTATTTATTTTGGTTGGCATGTGGATTATAGTACCCTTTCAGTATGTGTTACTTTGAAATGATGAATTAACATAATGGGCTAGATTGTACGCCTTTCATTTTCAAGCCCATTTTACAGATTTAGAAACTAAGAGTTGCTGACAAAAGGGCCAATGGTGATTGCAATTGTGCAGTCAGAAAGGGTTCACAGGACATTGCTCACCCAAATCTTAGATGAATGAAGAAAACAAAAGTTGTAAAGCAGGGAGGGACAGACAGGGAGGAGAGACATGTCAGAGGTTTACTTAAAGTTTCTTTTTTATCCCATATGCTAAGTGCTTGCTTATGAGAGAGCTTTTGTGTCCACCCCCTTTAACAATATGCATTATGACCTCTTATGTTGCTCCCCAATTTTCCCCTGTACAAATAATCTCATATCATGATAGATAATGAGGAAGAACACTCTGAAAGATCATCATGTATTAATCACTTTAGTTGTTTTAATATAGGTAAAATGGAAGTTAGTCTTTGAATGTATTGCTAGAATCTCTGATTCCCCCAGTGACCATGGATGGGTGGTGAGGCATCCTGAGCGTTGCCAGCCCCTCATGGGCTGCGTGATCATTTTTGTCTTGCTTCATAAGAGTGAAGTCTTCTAAGTTCATTAGAGGAGAATTTTTGTATTCAACCAAAATGAACTCAGTTTACAATTAATGCTTGGTAATTAACCCATGCACTTTTTTACCCTAAAACATATTCTACTAGGTAATAAAAAGGTATTTTTTCTCCTTCAGGCATCACATCTCTATAACCTGCCTCTTGGCCTTAGAGAAGGCACTGTAAATGGAAGAGGGAGTCTCCTCATTTAATTTGATACATCAGGTCATCATCAAAATATTTATTTCCTGATCTTCCCACATAGCAGGTGACTAAAGGTTAATAAGAACGCATGGAAAATAATTAAGGATGAAAATATATACAATAAAATTCAAAACAAATTAGAATAAATAAAGTTTAGTGTGACTGTTAGGTTAAATTGTCTTGATGCTCACTCCAATTATAAAATGTTGTGGGTTTTTTTTTTTCTTTTCTCTTTTGAAGGACAGAGAAGCTTGATAGATATAGTGAAACTATTCATTACTGACATATCTAGGAAATAATTTGAAGAAAAAAATACTGAAAACAATAACCAATTTTCTTAAGAATTAAGTTTCATTGCCCTTACCTATGGGCAATGCCATAGGCAGATAATATTTTGCTGCCATTTTCATTTTATTTCTTTTTTTAAATTATTTCTTAGATTTATTATTGTTTGTTTAAATTTAGAACTATGTCATCTGTAAGTTTAGGGAATCAAATGCAAAATGGCCAAAATAGAAACTTACTTCTTTTTTTTTTTGTATGAAATAAGTCTAGAGAGAGGTAATTCAGAATGTGTGGGGCAGCTTCAGGAAATACTTGGGGATCCAGACTCCTGTGTGCTTTTAACATGAACTTCAGCTTGTGGCTTCTACTTTTTAGGTCTCAGTTTGGCTGGTGAAGTTCCAGCTTTCTGAAGTACGCTGCATTCCAGCAGGAAAGAGGAAGGCAGGCAGTCAGAAAAGGGCAGATTCCTCACTTAAGAAAACTTCCTGGAAGTGAAAAACATTTTCAATGAGTTCTATACGTCAAAATATATTCATCTCTAAGAGGGGCCTGAGTCTTTTTATGTTTTAGCTGTGGTGCAACTAAAAATCAGACATTGCTGTTATCAAGGAGGAAAAGGAGAAGATACTGAAGACAATTTATGTTCTCTGACATGCTGAGGGTATTAGTGTGACTAAGAAGACATTCTATGGTAAGAAAAATGTATTTATGTAGAGTTTGTAAATCATTGAAAGACAAAGTTTAGGTGACTGTATTAATGCTACAGTCTATAAGGGTAAGATATACAAAATTTATAAGATAATAGGCACCAGTACTGATTTTATCTAAAACTATGAAATCAAATCAGTATCTACCCATGTTCAGGTAAGCTAAAAATTCAAGAACCCTGATAAAAGTATCAGCTCCCTTAATTTTTCTGCAAATTATAATCTTCTGGAATAGTTTTCCCATGTGTCAACCTTGGATGCTGAAAATCTTGAAAAATAATTAAATGTTACATGAAATTCAGATTGAAGGTGTATCTCACCTGAGAACAAAATCATTCTAATTTTAAACTCTTCTTAGAAGGGAACAATAAAGAAGTGTCATCCGTAAAAGAATGTGTCTTGTGTTCTTTTGTGAAGTTTCTTGGACATCAAACAAGCTTTTCTGAGCATTCTGAAAAATTGAGTGTAGATTAATAAAAACATATGAGTTAAATTGCCCTCAAAGTACACAGAGGCTTAAAAAAGAAATAAAACTGAGCAAAAGAAATGTGACATTGGTCTTATGCCAAGCTGATTTTTACATGTTCCCTATGGGAAGTATGTTGCTTTGCTTCATCTACTCCCTCATGCTTGCACTCATATCAAACGTTTATGGAGCACCTTTGATTAGCTGGGCTCTTTTCTAGAAGCTGGGGACTGCAGCCAGGGAGACTTGGGATTTAATATAATCCAGCAGGAGGACAGAGCCTAAATAAGTAATTAACTGCAGTTGTAATTAATTACAAAAGAGACATGTAGGGTGTAAAGAGAGCATATGAAACTATATAACAATGTAAAAAATTTAGGAAAGGAAAAAAACTGATTAGGAACAGCATGAAGTTGATGAAATGAGTATATTTACAATCATAGGCTTATTGTAGACTTTATGGTTAAGCTGAAGAAACTGTGTGAAAAATGAAAATAATAAACTAATGACATTTGCAGGAGTGAAAAAACTTACATCTGTTTTCCCCAATCAGTTGCATCAATCAAGATATCTTTATGTCTAATTTATAAGGGGAATATTTGGAAAGCAGAAAGACCACAGAGGAATAATCTCCTAAAATCCTATCCCCCTCCTTGATTGATAATGCTATAAACAGTTTGTTGTTACAAACTGTTTAACTTTGTAGCATAGTTCAAATCATACATATTTTTTTTCCTCTTTTTAAGACTCAAATGTAAGTTTCAAGGAAGACTACAGACAATATTTTACTTTGGTAATCAAAGCAATACTGATAAATTGCACCTTTGACAGTTGATCAGGCATCAATCAAAGTTATTATACATACTCAGTTTGTAGGTGGAATTACAGTGATGGCCATTAAGGAGACGGGGTATGGTGAAGGAAGGGCTTTATAGTGTTTCATGGCCTGCTAAGTTACCAGGGACAAAGGCTGAAATAATATTCTATTTATCGTTACAATAACTCATCAAAAATGTAACATCTTGTTGCACTTGATCTCAGACTATTTAAAAAATAAACAGGATTAAAAATCTGTTACAAAATGAATTTTCCTTCTTTTGCATTAAATACAATCTATTTTTCTTTGTTTCTCTCTCATTCTCTACATTCATCATTATTACTAGACCCTACTGTGGAAATACATCATGGTAATATATCAGGTGTTACGATAAGAGTGTATCTGGAATGACTTGCTGACGTTTGCTTTAGAGACTGGTGACATAGAGGTCAATTGTAATAATTGATGCTGCCCTATTTGACACAAATAAAAGATTCATGTAATGACACAGTGGGAAAACAGAAAGGAGTTTGAACCATGGACGTGAAACAAGAGCTGGAGAGGAAATGAAAGAATCCTTAGAGTTGTGGAAGGAACTAAACAGTTGATTCAAGGTCAGGGAAGATGCAGTCTGTAAAGCTAATCTCAGACTATGGAAGTCATGGGCATGGGGGTGGGAAGGAGAGTGTTATAGATACAAGACAGCATCCGTGTAGGTCCATGGATACCAGCTACAAACTCCAAGAGGATATTCACATAGACCATGATGTGTGCAGATATGCCCTCCACAATCTTTCCTGGTATCTTCAAACCCATCAGTTATTAATGTCAGAGGCAGCTCCCCGCTTTGAGATTTCCAGAGAGGTGGGAAGGGAGTGTAGCAAAATAAGTAGAGCAGATAGTCAGAATTTCAAATGCGTCACATACCGTTTTTCCAATGTAGATTCTAGTGATAAACCCAAGGTGGACTTTAGGTTGTCCATCTGTCTTATATCTAAGACATAAACTCTCCTTCATCAGTGAAACTTGGTAACAGGCAGTGGATTTTACTGGAGGACGCTAGAGAACATAAGTTAGAACCTTTATCAAAAGCCTAGTGATAAGAAGTGCAGTTGTGAAAAATTGAAGAATTCACTTTGGCTCATTGGTATCTTTCCAGTCAGAGGTCTGTGTGCTAGAACATCATTATTTGGCTCTTGGGCGAATGTGGCTTTTAAAAGACCACAAGTCAACATTTAAGGACATGACTAACAGTCAAGGAGAATTTGTGGCTTCTGCTGAAGGAGTAACTTTTGAAACTCTATGAAAAGAAAACTCCCATTTTCAGATGCTCAGAATGCTCCACTGCAAGTGAAATTGATTGTATGTATTTTAAGGACAATGGGAAATTTAAAGCTCATTACATTCCTCTATTTGCATTGGCTTCCAGGAAGCTCACTGCCAAATTTGTCATCCACCTCCAGCAGATGCAGAGGCCAGAAGTCCTTTTCTTCATACTAGTCTAGCCTACAGCTTTGCTGATATCTTATCATTTTTTTCCCTTTGTTCCAGTTTCCTCTCCCATTAAAAAAAAAAATACCTTCTCCAATGATATTATTGATCCAAGTGAAATATAAACAAATGCATGATTACAAGATATAAAACTTCTCTATAAAGAGTAAATTCAGTAAATCTCAAAGATTAGTTTACATTTTAGGGTCTCATTGGAAGGAAAAGATTATTGTCTATCTCATTTAGTATGTTAAATGTTTTATTTACAAATGATGTAATAGGAAATTATACCTATGTGTACAGGTCCACACATCTTATCCCAACTCTAAAATAAAATACACTTGGAAAACTTTTTCTTTTCTATTTTGCAGTGAGTTTGTTACAAAACATGACCCGAATCAATTTAAAACTAAAGCTCTTAATTTATCCAGTGTGTATTTAGGCAGTGTGTACACACTCTTTAGTTTCTCTGAGTAATAGAGTGTGTTTGACTCCAGGACGCTGTTTTAAGCCTGTGCTATGGCATGCATGGGCACACTATTTCTTTTATAAAATCATAAAAATTATAACTGATACAAGCTATTTTGCATAAGGGATTGTGGGTTTGTACACAAATAGAATATTACTGTGAAGTTTCTGAAGACTACTGTTGTCACACGCTGAGAGCAATCTGAGGGGGGAGCTACCCTCCTCCTTATTTTTCTCTCCTTATTTTTAAGTCATGATAATTTTTAAGCAAAAGAAAGACCAGGAACTTTTTTCAGCATTCAAAGGATATTGTTCTTGTCTAGTTCTATGGCTTTAAAGACCACTTACCTTTCAGTATCCATAAAAACACCATACTTAACTTTTCATTGGGAGGACATGCTCCATTGCGTCTGTTTTGGTCATGAGATACCTGGTCCATGCAGACCAATCAGTCCAGTCAAATGTAGACCAGAAAGAAATAGCAATACAATCATAAGCCATAAATCAGTTATCCTGTAGTGATTAACTGCTAAACTTCTACCAGTGGTGCTAACAATTTTCTAAGAAATGCTGTTACTATATAAGGAAACTTAAAGAGACATAATACTACAGCCATGCCATGCAGTGCGTGCGCTCAGCTGTGTCCAGCGTTTTGTGACCCCACAGACTGTAGCCCAGCAGGCTCCTCCGTCCATGAGATTTCCCACGCAAGAATACTGGAGTGGGTTGCCATTCCTTTCTCCAGGGGATCTTCCTGACCCAGGGATCGAGCCCACATCTTGTGCCTCCTGCATTGGCAGATGGATTCCTTTCCCATTGCACCACCTGAGAAGCCCATAATATTAATACAAGCTACTAAATTAGGAAAGGGTCATTTTTAAGAAATGGGGAGAGGTGCCACATTCAAACTTCTACATGTAGGGGGAGTGGGAGAACAGTTGCTTTTCATAATGGAAATACAACTTTTATTTAAAGAAACTTTTAAAAATTTAAACAATCATGTGCCCTAGGCGTTGTGCACAACACTTTACCTTTATTATTTCATTTAATCTTTACAGCATGCTTGAGTTAGATACCATTATTTGTGTTCCAATAGACTTGGAAGGTCATTAACTATTAACTGAAGGTCATTCAGTTAATAAATTAAAGAGACTTTTGAGTTTTTCAGAGTGCCTCCCTCAGGATCATTATGCTCTGCTAAATTTATTTACCTTTGCTATCTTTTGATGAAGGAGTGGGAAGCACAGACAGGAGAAGGAAAAGGTGGTGTAATTATGGCCATACAACTGGCTGTTGTTCAGTCTTTGATGAAAGTGTACCAGAAATGACATAGGTTCTTGACTCCTTAATGAAATATTTTGCTATTGTCTATCTAAAATGATGGACATATGTGGAGTATGTTATGGAGGAGAAGAAAATTTATTTTGAAAGAAGAGAAACAAATAGTTAACTGTTTGTTAACAAATGTATTGGATCAGTGAGTAGTGCCTGGGATACACTGGGAAAAAGTATAGCTCATGTGATTTTTCATATGTGTCACAAGCTTTAGCCCATTATAGGTAGAGTACACTATTACATGTGCTGCAAATCCCTGTTCCTACATCCTCTTTACTGTGAGCCTAGTAAGTGAAGTGCTTGATTTCAAGTTTTCCTTGCAGCTAGAGGTATATGTGGGACCCAGTTCTGGCTAATGAATGGAAGTGGAAATTTGTTGGAGAAGACTTCTCTAAGTAAAAGGACAAGCTTCCTAAGGAGAGGTCCTTCAGACTTCTGTTTCACCTAAACTTGGATGTAGTTTCTGAATGTGTAGTAATTTGTCATAATAGAAAGAATCACAGAAATGCTCACCAGCCACTCCCTTTCTTCATAAACTGCCCATGGTTTAAGCTTTTGGTCAGTTATTCAGTTTCTTCTAACCCAGTCTAGTCCTAATTGATGCAAGTGCCATTGTTTCTTTCCTGTTTTCTACAAACCATCAGTATATTATGCCTGGGTTTCGTTTCGGGAGTGCATGATCATAAAGGTTACATGGCAATTCCCAGTCCCCCATGAACTCTGGATAGCTCCCGTGTTTCTGTTTAAGACACAATAGGTGATTCCTCTTTCCCGAGACAGGCCAGAGCCATCCCCTCCTGTGTGCCTTTGGGTAATGCTGTTGCTCCTGCTGGAAAGCTTCAGGGTCATCCTGAACTGTTGTCCCCCCTTGTGAAGTCTTGTCCGATTCTCTCAGGCTCAGTACTCATGCATATCCTCCCATACATCCCCTTAACAATCTGTTCTTATCTTTACTATAATGCTGATTCTTTGTTTGGTAATCACATATTTACTTTCGTGTTTTTACCATTAATCTGCGAGCTATTAGAGGTCAGGATTCATGTCATACATGTCAGACACACAACAGGTGCTCAGTAAATATTTTGTTGTTGATTAATTTTTTCCTCCGTTGATTCCCCCTGAAACTTTATTCTTACTTCTTTTTGGCACATGTCATTAACTTTTCTTACTTTTTAACTCAGTGAGTGTGCTACTTGGAGGCAAGGATTCTGCCTTACTTATCTTTGCATCTTGAACGTATTTTTAAGCTAAATTTATATTGGATGAATTGAATTGGGCTGTTAATAGTTAATATATTAAGCATATCTCAATTATCATGTTAATTGCTACTTCCCCTGGGGGTGGGGAGAGAAATGAGGGATGAACTGTAAGTATCCAGTTCACTGAAGGGGTTTTTAAAAATCTCTCATATTTAAGTTAAAAGTGAAAAATTAATTTGCTATAGAAAGAAACCCATTCCCACATTCCCTGATTCAGAAGTGTTTGAAGGATATAAAAGAAGAATCTGTTTTCAAGAACTTTCCAGTTTCCCCTCTCTAGTAGTCAATCCAGTTCAAGTGCAATTTAATAAGTTAATTGCAATATGTGATTGACAGAGGCAGGGGACAATGTCTGATGTGAGGACTTCTCTATAAAAAAATTATGATAATAACTAAGGATCCTATTATTTCATTAAGAACTCTATGTCTTGGCTGATGCACAGCAAGACTTTCTCAAAAATCTACCTTAGAAGCGATTGATATCAAGCCTGTATTTGTCCATTTTGTCACCAAACCAGAAATGGAGAAAATGTTGATCAAGATCAGTTTGAACCTTAACTCTTGTCAGCCTAAAGGTCTAAAATGGGAAAGAGTATCACGTGGTAATTTGGTTGAAGCTGTCTTTTATCTTGCCAGGTTTACTTAGGAACTGAAGCATAAGAAGGTAATAAGCAACCATGAAATTACCTAGATTAAAAACAAAAACAAAAACTTGTAAAAAAAAAAAAAAAGTTTCCATGATAAATAAGCAGAAAGGGGGGCAGGGGAGTGGAGGAAATGTTTCATTATGTAACAAAAATGAATTTTGAATAATAAAAATTAAAAAAACTCATAAATATGATTTTTTTTTTAAGTTGTCTTTCTGGAAACCAAGAGGCTTTAGTTTTAAGTATTTTGTTTCTGAATGAGAAATTGCAATGAAGCTGTGCATGAAGAATGCACTTATGCCTATTTTTTCACATTTCAGATAATAATTTGATATTTACACCATTAAATGTTATTTTTAAAAATTGAATTATATTATTTCAATATTTGGTCGCCTTAAAGCAATATTCCTAAAGTGATTTTTTCCTGTATACTAATTTTCAATAAAATGTTAAATGGTAGAATACTTCTTAAATTTTAACATTTTATATAGAGTTTAAGAAAACATTTTATTGAATGTGAAGCAATGGAGGAATATAAAAAGATTTTCAACATAGTAAAGTATTTTTTATTAAAAATAAAGGGAAAAAATAATATCGAATGGTACTTAAATGCAAAAATGAAGTTACATCACAAAACTTTTCCTCCCTCCCAAGTAGATATATCTCATGCTTCATTTTGCAGCAGGATAGTTGTTCATCTAACCTAAACATTTACAGTAACTGATTTATTCACCATTGAAAATCAAATCCATTGCAGCTCAGATAATTTCTCTGCATTAGGAAAATGAATAAATTAAAAAGTCGGCTTCAGCAATTTAGTCCTCAGCAATTTAGAGATTCTGCAAGCTCAGTAGATGTCAAAACCTGCTGATACCTAACAGAGTCAACTCCAAGTTTGTGTATCCCGGGCCACTCTACCTTTCCATCAGGCAGTACATGTGGAAATAGAAAAGCAGCTCTCTAATTAATCAAAGTCAGATGTGCCTGAACGCCTGGAGTTGCTGCTGATCCTTGTCCCAGCTTCTCCCATGTTCTCGCTCTATGTTTTTACCTTGAAAACTTCTGCTCTGAGCTGGGAATGCCTGAAGGGCTTGCACGGTAAGTCAATGTGAAATTATCTCAGCAGGAAGAAGTTGCTTTTCAGCTTAAATGATTTAAGGCAGCAATTTTTCACACTCTCAAACTCTGACAAACGCCCAGATTGCCTCTCATGTCTGACTTCAAAATATTCAAAGAAAAGCTATTTTTATTAAAAACACTCTAGAGAAAATTGTATGTCACTTGTTCTCTGATATAACTTCATTTCTCCTGACAGTGACAATTTTCACCTCAGTACAATTTCTTTATTTTTTCCAAAGCTAATTCTGCTTAATATTAGTATTTATACAAACTCTTATCAACTTGTCTCTGTGAAATATTCAAGGGTGTCAGGTAAATGTTGCTCACTGTCATTCATCTTCTTTGGGTGTTCAAAGTGATCAATCGATTTATAACTACACTTAGTTACTTTGGATATTATTGTTTTATTTGTAAGGGAGAACTTAACAGTTGTTAAAACCCCTTGTTTGATAAACTTGTTCCTGCAACAGCAAGGATTTCCAAACTTGATGACACGTGTCTGTTGCCAAAGATCATAAAAGTTTACATTAATAAATCTATTTGTTCTATGCCTTTAAATAAAGCAGGTAATACAGTGCATGTTTTGTCTTATGCAGCTTACATGTTAATAAGATTACAGCGGATGTCATATTGCACTGAAACATCACATTTGCTTTATTATGAATGCTGGCAGTGCAGAAACATCACATTATAATCACTTCAAAAAAGAAATATATTCTGCATATTTTCATATGTGTTTATAATTCCACTAAACCTCAGTAGAATCAAACTCAGTAGGGACAAGAATGACAGAAGGTTTAATGTTCCAGAGTCTGCTGAAATCTTGGTGCACTGATATATAGCAGGATGGTTAATATGTATAAGGTTACTTGTGACCTGTGACCTCAAAGCATATCTTCTGGCCTTATCACATTTCCATGAGAAAAAGTAACCAGCTGCTTGTGAATTTCCCAGAAATATTTTGGAGCTTTTTTAAAGGGTTAATTCTGTTTCTCACTGTGAAAGCCTGAAGTAAAGTGTTTATGAAGGTAATATGAGCAGTAACCATTATCCAGGTACTGCAGCGATGGAACAAACTCCTTTTTTAAGTATATGTACCAATTTCCTGCAAGTATGCCTTTTATATTCCACTAAATGTTTCATTTCTAAATAAAACTGGATCATTTTTTATTTCATTTCTATCCATCATAAAGAAAAGGAAAGAATTACCTGGCAGCCTTTTTCACACACAGTGCTGGGGTCGCATCAGTGGAAGTACATCAAATACAGCAGGGAAGTGTGTTTCATAAATTTCAGTGTTACAACAATGTAATACACAGCTCCAACATGAACACCCCTGCTAGAGAAGTTGTCATCTTTCCAGTCTGTGACTTGAAACATGTTTTTTTGTTTGGAAGCCACAGCTACTTTGATTTTGCTTAACTTCTTTAAGTTGTATCTACCATAGATATCAGCTCACCAAAGGGAAAAATGATTTATGTTTTAAGACATACTTAAACATAATCTGTATGTTCCTCGATATTGAAACATTTTTAAGATAATTTTTGGATATATGATGAAATCTGTGAGTAGTTGATAGTTAACCTAAGTAATTGTTGAGAAGTCAAAACTTTATTGGCAAAGCAACTTTGTGTACACACACACACAGGCACATGAACATGATTTTCAGAAGCTTTTAAAGTTTGTTATGTGTTAAAATTTACTTGACATTAAAAAAATGAGTATTCAATAAAAATGTTCATGATAAGTATATTATTTCTTCTGCATATTCAAAATAAGAAGCTGTGCTACAATATTGTTTAGGATTCTTATTTCTTATTGATAAATTCAAAATATGTTGTAATCATGAATTGGTTAAATGCTTTGTTTCTATTTTACAATGCATGCATACAGGTGGGAAGAAATCATAGGATTTGTTTCCTAACTAAAATATTTGCAACTTTATCTTATTGTATATTTTAGCTGCGTTATGGGAAAATAGAAATTGCTATTTGAAGTAAGATTATCTCATATATACCAATGAGATTATTATTGAGCCAAAGGAATTTACATTAAGCTTTATATTTTAATTTAAAAATGAGTCATTCTATATTCTTATTTATAAAATGATGCTATTTACAAAAGTACCTAATTTGATCATTTAAGATCTTAAGAAATTCCCTATTGAACATTAAAATAAATATTTTAATATCTATAAAGGGATATATAAATGATAATACACAAATATATGAACTAAATTTGTGTGTATTATCCATTTGTATATAATTTAGCCTTATACTGGTTGGTTCACCAAAACCATTCAGTGAAATATATTTAGTATTTTATATTTCAATTCTTTTAAAAATAAAATAAGGGTTTATTATTTAAATTTATGTTTTTATTTTATCCTTAGTGTTAAAGTGTATTGTATTTGAATAATTGTTTATGGAATATTTAAAATATGAAATGTAGTAAAAGTTGAAAACTTGGTAGAACACACACATGCATGCTCAGCCCTTATGTTTAGGTTAAGAACTAATTCAGCAATGCCACTTTAAGCAATCCACAGAGTCTACCTTTGTCCCTGAATCTAGTCTAAACATTTTTGTAATACAAAAAAGAAATTATCTGGACTTTTTCAATGTGATCTATGCCAAGAAATCAAGGAAAGTGATAAAAGCTGAAAGAGAGAGTATGCATTAGTGAATATTTATATTGGCAAGATCTGAAAATTTTATAAAAGTAAAACAAACACAGAGGTTGCTTATTTCTGAAAGGAAATTGGCCTCACTGAATTTCTTTCAGGAAAACATTATTGCTCAAAATGATATAAATCTCTATTGCTATCTCTAGCAAATTAACTTGAAATGCTGGCAGTGCCAAGAAGGTGCATTAAGTTTTCTCTTGTTTACCTTTTCCTAATCACCATAAAAATCCTTAGTGAAACAATTATTCTTTAAACAATCAGGACAATATATCTCTATAAAGGAGAAAATCGATTTAACAACAAAACTAGATTTATCTCTATTGATCATGAGGCGTTCAGTGTAATTTTAGTGAATTATGCCTGGCTTTCATTTCCTAGCAGAAATTTTTCAGTGATGCTCGAAAGGCAAATTGCAAACCTACTGCCGTGGTCTTTTGCATGCTATTTACCTGTCCTAATCACTTCTTTAAAAAAAAAAAAAAGACATATACAGGAGACTGAACCAAATATTTATTTTCTGTTACATGAAACAGTATAACTATTGTGTGTGCCTTATTTAATAGACTTACCTAGGAACCTGATATCATTTCTTTCAATTCATTAGTAAAGAAATCAGGTCTCTATAAAAGGATTCAGTGTTAACAAAACAAATCCAAGTTTATCTTATGAGAACAGAATTAGAAAGATTAAGAAGCAACATAATTTTTTCTTCTTAAATATGAGTTATTTTTAAAGATATTATTAACACTTTCATTTTAGCAACTTCTTGTCAAGCAAGAAGGAAACACAAAAGAACTGGAGGCAGATCAAGAAAGATTTAGTATTTGTACCGCTTGAAGACAAATATGAAAATATCAATGTTCCAAAAATATCTTAGAGATGTTATTTGTCATATTGTTATAAGTCATATTGGCTTATTTTTCTTTCAATAGAAATGAAAATACTCGAGCTAAATGTATTTGGTCAATGTAGTCATAGACTATTTCTTTCTGTGAAATATTGTACATTGTCCTCTTTTGCTGCAAGAATTAGAAAATTTTCTAAATAAGTCAGCCTTATTTAGAAAAGGGTAATTAAGAAATTCATGTTCATGCAAGAAGTTTAAGCAAGGAATATACCTAACCATAAAATTAAAGAAATTTCCTGTGTAAACCTTAAATCACATTTTAATAAACAAAATAATGCTATTATTCAGTCAGTAGATAATAATTTTCTTATTTTATAAATTGTAACTTTCGCTTTTATTATAAATAATGTAAATGATGTGCTTGCTAAATCAAATAAATGGAGGATAATACACTAAATTAACCCATGTGAAAGACTAACTCATTTTACTGTTGCTAAAATTTGAATTCACTAATTCAGATCAGTTCAGTTGTTGCCATGTATTCTTAACAAAGTCCATGCTCCATAGCTATTCAAAAAATCCAAAGTAATTTTTATTTTGTTACATTAATGATACCTCAAGCTATTTTCCATCACACTTAAAGACATTGGTGGTGTTTTGTGTATTCATGCAAATTAGTTCTAATAAAATTGCTGTATTCAATTCTAACTAAATTTATAAAAAACAGCTTATTAACATGAATAACATTCCAAAAAGTATCTAACATCAAAGGGGAACAGTTTATGACACATAAGAAAGGAAAAATTTTAATTTGAAATATTGAAGTTATATTCAAATGCAAAATAATCATCCTTTTTAAACCATTGACCATTAATTAAAGCAAAATTGACAGAATTAATTGAGTTTAAAATATTAAATGTGATATATAAAAGCATGTCTATTGAAAACCATACAAATCACCTAGACTAGCAAAATACGTCAAAATTGATCCCATAGATCTAGGCAGATTATAATCATATTTATAACATGTAACCCTTTGTTTAAAATTGATAATAGTAATATGAATGTATCATTATGATATTGAATTGCAGCTTTCAAATTAGACTAGTAAAACTTTTAGAAATAATATTTTCAATTTGTTTTCCTATGATATGAATAGCTAATCTAGGATATCATATTTTAGTGACGATTTCCCTGTTATAGGTACACAATCTTATCCTCAAATGTAAGTAAACTGAGCTAGTTGTATACATTGTTTCTTTTAGAGAAAAATGGAAAATACCTAGTGGTTTTCATAAAAGAGATAGTTGCTAAACTGAATTTTAATAAACCAATAAAGTAATGTTATTGTTCAATAGGTAATAATTGCCTTTATATAAACTCAAAAATATTGTTTAGAGTGATTAATATACAATGCTCCATTATGCATCTGGGAGTGTTGATGCATAATTTTTAGTTCTAATGTTATTATGTAATTGAGAGAACATGTTCATTTGCTCTAATAACTACTAAGATGCACTTAATAAAATGAAATGTAATAATACTTGTAATTTAATCTATTCATGGAAGTAATTTTAAAAAGTCTACCACTTTCCTTAATGTGGATAACATTCATAATTTATAAAGTGTTGTGATGCAGAATTGACAATGCCATTGTTTTTTACACTTTGAGATGATTCTGCAGGCTTCGTATCATCTGCATACCAACCTCGGGATTATCAAGGGCAAACAAAAGATAATTAATACCAGAAACAGGCAAAAGCAGGAGCTACTGACTGAGGGTTCTCATTTAATGTAAGACTTCTGAAAACCAGAAAATGAAATAACCATAGAAAAGCTTCTCTGAAAAAAATATTTCAATATTCTATTATTTATATAAACCTTGCCCCAATATCCCAGTTTGTAGAGGTATCTTATCAAAGAGTATAGTTTCAAGGTGGTATAGTCATCATCTATAATGGAGTTAGAAAATGTTACTTTTAAAGAGTGAATTTCAAATTATATATTTTATAATTTTAGTTTCCTTAATATAAATTATAATCATTAATTTATTTATAATGTGTGTAAAAGCATGGAAAGCAAACTACTGCCATAATAACTTCTATTATGTTTTAACATTTACTAACAGGGTACAATAAAAAGGAAACAATTAGACTATTTCATACTTAGCTGTAGTTTATATAACATTATATACAGATATTATGTGTATAAATGTTGAATCTAAATCATTAAAATATTTATGTACGTGAAATAATGCTAGTAGCAGAGAATATGCTATGTTAAACCTGACTATAGTACTATCTTACTACTTAAGTGAAGTTATTTATATTTTCCAAACCAAATTCTCTTTAACTTTCTGTAAATTGCTATTCATGTGATTCATATATATTGTGGGTATTTTCATTTTACACTACAATGCATAGCAATTGTCAAATGTTTTAAATACTGAACTTCTAAAGTTCTGAAATAATAATTATAAAATTATGTTTGAAATAAAATGACAGTTCATAACAAATTCAAGTATTAAAGACTTTTTAAAATGTTTAGGCTTCTATGATAAAGTATCATGTTATTAACAATTTTAACTGAAGTGGGTAAGTTAGTGACAAGTCTCAGAGTTTACAATTATAAAAGAAAAAAGAATCTTATTGGAATATGATGTTTTTTTCCCCATGGATATAATCACAGTTCAAGTCCTCTGGAAATAATTATGCATTTTGGAGCTCTGATATGATACAGTTGCTAGTTCATTTCCCAAACACCACCATTAAGTGGATATTCCATAAAAACTCTCATTGGCAATGTGATTGAGAAGGGTTTATTTCCTTTTAAGTAACTTTTTTTTCTTGTTTTATGTCAATACCAACTATTCTGCACAACTTTCAAAAGAGGTCAAAAGAGACTATATGTCATATTTAATTCTTTTCTACGTGGAGCCTGGGTTAACTGCACCATATGATTAACTTTTAAAGTATCAAGTCATTGTCTATAAAAGTATGCACAGTTAATAATAAAATAAATCTCTCTTATGCCACACAATTGTTAAATAGGTTGGTCCTATCTCCAGCTTCTTTCCTCCACATTTATTTTCCTATTGTTATGTCCCAGGGCCCATCTTCAGTTTTCTATCCCTTCAAGATAATCTTCTCATATTTCCCATTTAATGACCATGACAAAGCCTATCTTCAGTTACCATCTACTGTCCTGAAACTCTCTTCTAAAATTTAGGCCTAATCCAGGGGATCTTCCTAACCCAGGAATCAAACCAGGGTCTCATTATGAGCTCCCAAATGAGCGTGTGTAAAAATTTATCATTTACCTTTACTTTTACCACAACCTCCCCTGGTAGTTCATGTGTTAAAGAATCTGCCTGCAATGCAGGAGACCCTGGTTTGATTCCTGGGTTGGGAAGATCCCCTGGAGAAGGGATAAGCTACCCACTCTAGTATTCTTGGACTTCCCTGGTGGCTCAGACAATAAAGAATCCACCTGCAATGACTGACCTGGTTTGGATCACTGGGTTGAGAAGATCCCCTGGAGGAGGGCATGGCAACCCACTCCAGTATTCTTGCCTGGAGGTTTTCGTGGTAGGCTTCAGTCCATGGTGTTATAAAGAATCAGACATGACTGAGCGACTAAGCACAGCACAACCAGTGACATAAGCCTAGAATCTAGGAGTCATCCTGGATTTCTTTTCAGTCCTTATTAATTCAACCAAAAGTCCTACTATTTTACATCCTCAGGATATCATCTCTTCATTCCCACTGCAGCTTCTAGAATTTATCACTATTTCTTATCCTAATAGTTCTTTCCATCTTCAATTTTAAACACTTCCAATCAATTTTCTAAATCAAAAGTCAGCAAACTTTTCTATAAAGGGCCAAATAGTGGAAATTTCAGGACACACATCCAGTCTCTATTGGCAACTATCCAACTCTGTAAGTTGTAGCAGGAAAACAGCCATCAACACTAGTAAAAAGATAGACATGGCTGTGTTCCAAAAAAACTTTACAAAAAAAAGCAGATAGATTTGGCAGATAGGCTTTAGTTTTCTGACTCCTGATCTAAATTACTCCCAGAGTAAAATTTCTAAATGGCAAATCAGATCCCATTTCTAGCTTGTTTACTCATCACTTTTCATCATCTGCAAAAAAATTCTAACCCCCTTGTGATGATATAAAGAATCTTTATGGTATTGTTTCTACTTTCCACTGCCACCCACACACTCTATATGTGTCCCTTTCCATCAATTTATAGTTGTCTAAATCATCATTCTTTATCTGTTTGTCTTTGCACAGGTTAGTCCTATTGTACAGGATAAAAGAATGTGCTTTATTATTAATTTTCTTGCTGTTATTTTCTACCCATGAGGATGAAGACCACGTTTTACTTACCTTTGTATCTGTTAGTTCAAGCAGATTGATACTTATTGGTGGTGACTTAAACAGTTTAAGTTAAATAATCACTGATTTCATTGCTTGATTATATGTCCAACTATATCAAATAAGTTGAGCTCTTCTTTTAATCATGTACTGATAAACATTAGTCTAAATCAAGGCACATAACAAGGCACATGACTGGCTTAACTGTTTCTACTAAAATGACCCAGAATTGTGCTAATTTGACTGAATGGAAATATTTTACTATAACTAAAGCTACAGTCTTCTTGATTTAACTGAAAAATACTTCAAGAAGATTTTAGTTACGTATGTATGGTTTTTCCTGTGGTCATGTATGGATGTGAGAATTGGACTGTGAAGAAGGCTGAGCGCTGAAGAATTGATGCTTTTGAACTGTAGTGTTGGAGAAGACTCTTGAGAGTCCCTTGAACTGCAAGGAGATCCAACCAGTCCATTCTGAAGGAGATCAGCCCTGGGATTTCTTTGGAAGGAATGATGCTAAAGCTGAAACTCCAGTCCTTTGGCCACCTCATGGGAAGAGTTGACTCATTGGAAAAGACTCTGATGCTGGGAGGGATTGGGGGCAGGAGGAGAAGGGGACGACAGAGGATGAGATGGCTGGATGGCATCACTGACTCGATGGACGTGAGTCTGAGTGAACTCCGGGAGTTGGTGAGGGACAGGGAGGCCTGGCGTGCTGCAATTCATGGGGTCACAAAGAGTCGGACATGACTGAGCGACTGATCTGATCTGATGTATTTTAGTTACCTTCAGAAATGCCTTGTGGCAGTTAAAGATGGCCATATATTTTGACACATGTCCTGTTGAGATATAGAGTCTGTTTTTCTCTCTCCTAGAATCTGGGCTGGTCTATGACTGCTTTGATCAAGAGAGCATATTGGAAGTGATGCCATGCCATTGCTGGGCCCAGCCTTTGGAAAGGCTGGCAGTTCTGTCCTGATTTCTTGGAGCCCCGAGCTGCATTTTAGAAAGTCCAGCTTTGTATAAGTTCACGCTGTAGCTGCAGAAACCGTGTGTAGAGGCACTGGGGCCACATGGAAGGAAAGAGTGGTCCTGTTGTGCTCTACTCTCCAGGCATACTTGTCAAGGTTATAGGGAGTAAGTGAACCTAAGTGGGACCTTCCAGAGCAGATCAGCCACTAACAAAATACTGCCAAGTGACTTCAGTTGATCCCTATGGAGTAGGAGAATTGTTCAGCCAAGACCTATCAAAATTTGAAAGAAAAGAAAGTCACTCAGTCGTGTCCAACTCTTTGCAACCCCATAGACTATACAGTCCATGAAATTCTCTAGGCCAGAATACTGGAGTGTGTAGCCTTTCCCTTCTCCAGGTGATCTTCCCAACCCCAGGGATCGAACCTAGGTTTCCTGCGTTGCAGATGGATTATTTACCAGCTGAGCCACAAGGGAAGTGCAAGAATACTGGCGTGGGTAGTCTATCCCGTCTCCATTGGATCTTCCCGATCCAGGAATCAAACCAGGGTCTCCTGCACTGCAGGCGGATTCTTTACCAACTGAGCTATCAGGGAATATGAGCAGGTAACAATTTTTGACCCACACAATTATGAGATAGGATTAAATAGCATTTTGGAACACATGGTATATAGCAATAGATAACATAAAAAAGACATTTAAACATGTAAGATACATGAATTATAATTTGTAAGTAATGGCTGAAATTATAGGATTTCATACTGTGAAATGATTTTTATCCATGTACTTCATACAATCAATACATTATCTTAATCTAAAACAATTTCATTTCTCTATTTTAAGTAGTCAAACTTGGATAAATAATAAGTTATTTACATGATCTTTTTATTCAAAATGAGGCTGTTTACCAAAAAATGTTTAGTGCATTTTATTTATTTAGAACTTTATCTTATTAAGCATTTGATGTAAAGTATTTTATTCAACTGATTCATATATACCCCTAAATTAATCCCATTACAACAGATATATGGGAAGCAGGGACTTGAAGAGGAGATGGCTTGCTTCAGATCACCCAGTGAAGATAGCAAATCAATACTAGAATCTGGAGTTTTCAGAATCAGTGTTCCTTTATCTTTTAATTTTATCCATGTTGTTTCTGGGGATTCTCAGGTGGTGCTAGTGGTAAAGAAGCAGCCTGCCAATGCAAAAGACACAAGCGATGCAGGTTTGATCCTTGGGTTGGGAAGATCTCCTGGAACAGGAAATGGCAACCTGCTCTAGTATTCTTTTTTTTTTTTTAATTTATTTATCTTTAATTGAAGGGTAATTGCTTTACAGTATTGTGTTGGTTTCTGCCAAACATCAACATGAATCAGCCATAGGTCTACATATGTCCCCTCCCTCTTGAGCCTCTCTCCCACCTCTTCTCCCCATCCCACACTTCTAGGTTGTTACAGGGCCCCACTTTGAGTTCCCTGAGTCATGCAACAAATTCCCATTGGCTCTTTATTTTACATAAGGAAATGCATGTTTCAATATTGCTCTCTCCTTACATCCCACCCTTTCCTTCCTCCCCACCCGGTGCCTGGAAAATCCTATAGACAGAGGAACCTGCTGGGCTACAATCTATGGGATTGCCAAGAGTCAGACACGATAGCACACATGCACACTGTCTAGTATCAAGCTGCCAATATCTGAAACTTCTATGCCAACATTTTATGTAAAGTCTGATACATATCTCAGGAAACACACCAAAACGTTTCCTTGAATTAACTCATGTGATATCTTCTAATGACAGTAGGGATCATCTGTCTATACCTAGAGAACACTTTTGGTTTAATATTTGTTTTAACGCTAATGTATGAATGAGTAGGACTGTTTGAAGATTGTAATTATTAGGGAATTTAAAGCAGAAACTTAGTATGTATAAGCAGTATATTTGTATGTATAAGCATTTTATTTCCATGTTTGCTGAATATGAATTTCAGGATTCAAAAGTTCAGCACAATTTTCGCCACTATTAGTCTTTGAAACATACAAAACACTATACTCTCTGTACTATTTATATGCACAAGAATCAGCTGACATGTGAGTTAATCAACTATTGAAAGAAGTTGTTTTAGTGTTACAGATCTAAACTATAAATCTGTATTACCATCCAGTTTTCTTCTTAGGTTCTTTCTTTTTGCCTTAAAAATTCCTCCTAATATCCCTAATTATTTCCACTGTACCAATATTTTTAGAAAATTATATTCATTCTCATTGTTCATATTCCTCAAATATCAGTAGGTTATCATCTTTACCATTAAGCGCTGCGTAACCATGTTCTATCAAGTGAGATCCTGTAAGCTTTCTTCATTAATTACTGTCACCTTTTCTCTTAATCGTTTTGAATTTTTGAAACTTTCTTTAATTTGCCTTCTCAAATTGGGATACCTAAAATTAAACGTGCTATTCAGAGTTTTTCATTGTAGCCTTTCTCATTGCCTTACAGCATTAATCATAAGATTATTTACCTCTTTTAAGGGTTTCATTTTCAATGATGTCCTGGTTAAGATGCATTCAAAAAAATTAAAATGCCATAGTTGAAACACAAGCCTATAATTCTATATTGACTCTCTGAATAGTAAAACTTACTGTGTGCTAAGACATCAATAGAGTGAGGTAATAAAAAAATGAGAAAGATTTCTATGAAAGCTGAGAAATACCGGAGGTTTTCTGAAACAAAAATTTATGCATTGTTGTAGGCAAAGGATTGCATGCCAGGTCATTGACTTGTGTCAATCTTAGAGAAGTTGCTTTTTATTTAAATATTTCCAGAAAAGACTGACTGCCATAGGACAGTCGTTTATGTGCATTACTGGGGAACGTATACATTTTAAAAGAATTTAAACTTAGCTCTGTCTTGTGTATATGAGTGCATGCATGTTTGTATAATGTATATAATTTTCCTCTGCTCAAGATAGTAAAAATAGTCACCCCAACTGGATAATATTACAAATAATAACAAGTGAAAATACAATTTTCTAACTAGTGATGAAGGCAAAAAATCCTTCCAGATATTTTCCCATGAAATATTGTACCTATACACTTAGTTACTTTGCCACTATAAAACTATTTCTTCAAGAGTTCTAATATTGAAATGCTGTTAAATATTTGGAAGTCCTTGAGAAACTGTACAGTATCTAACTAATAGTAGACAGAATGGATAAGCATTCCATTTTCTAGAAAAATAATTTTCAAAATATTCTGCCTACATCAAAACATTTTCTTACCTAAACATTTTTATACAGTTTTGCATTTGGAGGATGTTTTTCTTGAAATGCTTTCCTTTTGGGGGTGGTATTCATCTTGATAAGTAGTTTCTATTAACAATGATAAAACTACTGAAGAATAGAAAAAGAGATCTTAAAAAAGAAATCCAGATAAAACTATGAGGATATGTTATAAAAAACAAAAACAGTGCTTGCTAGATCATGAGCCGATTAATTAGAGAAGAAAACAAATTCTCCTTCTTTCATTCACTGAATCTTATATATGATTGTGCACCTACCTGAGTAGGGGCGCATGGAGGCCCGGAAGTCCTCTTTGTTCAGTCCTGGTTCTCATCAAACTTACCAGTAGTTGGATTCACCAGCATGAGAGTAGATTCTGGGTATGAAATCAAAAGAAGGAGGAAATATGAAGAACACCTCACAGAGAATAAATTTCATGAGGATAATGATTTTGTAAGATAAGAGCTAGACTTAATTAAGTATCATTACTGATTAAGCACTGTGGTAAGTACTTTCTGTGTATTAACTCATTTAATCATCATAACAACCCTAATTATTATGAGTCTCATGTGATGGATGAAGAAGCTGAGACACAGAGAGGCTAGGTAATGTTCTACACTCTAACTGCTAGTATCGGAGTAGAGCTGGTAATTGAATCAGGAAGTCTGGTTCTGTCTGCCCTAATTACTCCAGTGATTCTCAAACATCAGAGTATATCCAAATCACTTGCAGAGCTTATTGGAACACTGATTCCTGGGCTCCATCCCCAGAGTTTCTGATTCATTATGTCTACAAAGCAGACCAAAACTTTACATTTCTAATGAGCTCCCAGGTAATTCTGATGCCTTTGGAGTGGGGACCACACCTTGAAAACCACTGTTTACACTATACTCCCTTTTAGGAGTTATTCTTGACAAGCCAGATAGCATATAATTTTAGGTTCTGTAAAATTTTGCTTTAAGGGATTTAAATGTTTACTTATATCAAAGCAAATAATGGATCAACTCAAAGAAATGGTGTACATTCTAATAAAGCTAACCATTAGAAAACATAATTGGGCACAGATTCATTCATTTGTAATCATTTATTTAATTGCAAATCATAGGTTTAGGGCTTGAAATACAGTGAAGGAAAATGTATTGGCCTTGCTCTCAAAAAATTCAGTCTAGGAACATGTATAAGCAAACAATTGAACAATAGTCTCATGAGTTTTGCAGTGGTCAGGCTGTGTGAATTGAAAGGGTCAGAAACAGTTTCACAGAGGAGGTTTTGAGTTGTCATAAAGTGCGAACAGAAGTTAACAGTGATATGCATTCTAGTGAAGAGGGTATACGCCAAGTTATGGAGATGAGAAAGGGCACATTGAATATTGGAAATTATTAAGAATCTGACTGACTACAGCTCAGGGTTGGAGCAAAGGAGAGGGAGGCTAAGTAAAATAAGATTAACATCAATATCTAGGAATATATGAAAGCATGGTGACTTCCTGGACTTTGGATGAGAAGTCATTAAGAGGTTTTAAGCAAGAGATGGGTTCAGTGGTGCTTCCTAGGAAGGTGACTGGCAAATGCAGAGTTAACAGTGAAAACCTAGAAACTGTTTGGAGACGACACTGTAGAACAAGTGTCCTTGTCCCTTAGCGGGAAGGAGTCCAGTCCAGGCATGAAAGGATATGGGAGTGATATAAAATAATGGCTGTGGGGTTGAATTAAAACAAGTAGGTTAGGAAAAAGGTCACATCTGAATGGTGCTATTTTAAGTGTTTGTAGATTTTAATCCACATATTACTTGGAAGAAACCCTGCATCCATAGTATTATTTATTTATTTATTTTTGGTACAGATAAGAAAACTAAGCACAGAGAAACTGGGTCATTTCCCCAAGGTCACACTGCTTGTCAGTGGTAGAACCAGACTTTGAACCCAAATTCTAGAGTCTGCTTTCATGTCCAGGTCTAGTGATGAACTGGATATGGAAAATAAAGGGAAAATAAGGTATTTAGAGTACTTTCCACACTTAACATATATTTAGGCCAGGAAATGCATACACAATATCCATCGTCTATAGCCTGGTCATCTAATCCATTCAAATGATGATCTAACAGAGTTAATAGGAAACTGGACATCTGTTTCAGCAGGTTTTCTTATGGGATTCTCCAAGGCTGGAGTGAACTCAGTGCCTAGCAGAGCATGCAATCAGTGAGACAGGTATCTCCTCTGGTGTTATCACTCCCGCACAGAGATGGCACATACTCTCCTGGCCTCCCATGCTGATGTTACAGTTGTAACCACAACCACCGTGTGATTAACTCTGGGTCCCTCAGCTCTGCTTCAAACTTTGTTCAGTTTAGTCACCTTTTTTTTTTAAACCAAGCGCCTGCCATTTGTTATTTTACTAGGTGATGGGGGCATAGAAATAAAATAGTCCTGGCTCAGGAGAACCAGCTATGTATGTGTACATTTCACTATAATATGGTGCCATGGTAGCTGATGTATAGGGTGCTACGGAAAATGAACAGATCAGGATCAGAATCACACAACACTTTGCAAGTATGGCCACAGCCACAAAACTTCTCATCATTTCCCCAACAAGTGACTAATGCTCCTCTCTGTCTTTCACAGTGAAGAAAAGGAAAAGGAAATCAAATAAGAAGACACAGAGGAGAAGGGAAAGAAAGATTCTTCATTGTAGCTCTCCAGCATGGTGGACTTAAGGTACCAGCTCTTTCTGAGAGCTCTTTCTGAGAGAATGGGATAGTAGATCCATGTGGTAGGAAGAATATTAAGGCATTTCTAAAACTGAAGAGTCTTTATTAAAAAGACATTAAATTCCTTCTTGGAATTTAAGAGACAGATATAGCTTTCTAGCCCTAGTCATTTTACCATCTGGGAAGGAAATGCCTTCATGTATGGGGTCGCACAGAGTCGGACACGACTGAAGCCACTTAGCAGCAGCAGCAGCAGCAGCAGCTTTAGACCTGGTTAAGTATCGTTACAGGGAAGACGCAAACCACAAACCAGATCCAAAAAAAGTACCTTGAACTTTCTTTTAAATATTAGGTTTCTGTGACTTGAAAGTCCAGAGAGGATTTTTAGGAGTACAGTTGGAAAGTATCAGTTGACAAATATGATATCCATTTAAGAGTGTCACCAGATAAGAATACACAGAAGAAAAACTTGCACAATATTTGATAATAAATGTGTGAAAGTAATTATGTGACTGTGATGCAGGGAAAATGATTAAATGGCTTTGTTGTGTTTATTTATGGACAATGATTAGATATACTCTTCATCACAATGACAGAAGAGAAAAAAAATGATTGTTGAAAATATCAAGCTTTATATAGCCATTTTCCCTTCTTCAAATAGCTAAAAGGGGATAAGACAAAATTTGAACTTTAACACTTTTTGGAATATATTTTAAAACCACAGATTTAGAGAATTCCACAGATAACAGATAGAAAAGTGAGAATTAAAATAAAAACAAGAGCACTTTATACAGAAATGTTACTTTAACAGTTTATTGAATCTAACTGTTATGACAGCAAAAATTTATCTTGCACTTTTATAAGATAATGTTACTTAAAATCAACACTTTGACACTGGAATGTATTTGAGAAGCAAAATGAAACCTGCCTTATTTTTTTGTATGAATTAGCATATTTGTAAATAAGGTAAGTGAAAATAATCAGTATTATGAAGTATTATTTTACAAATTATGTATAGTTCATATGTACTGTAGAAATATTTCTCATTTTAAATTTCAACAGTTCAAAGTTAGAATTTAAATATATCATTTAGAGAATGTGAAATGTTGACAAGTATTGTGTGGCAACAAGAAACTGGATATCAAAGAGAACTTTATGACATCTAAATTTTCTCACATATGTCTCCTTGAATGAATTTAGTTAAACAAGGAAAAAAGAAACC